>NC_050576.1:378790920-379090920 GCF_011100635.1 Trichosurus vulpecula
AGTTCTACCACATCCTGGAAGCCTTCTCTGATCACTTTAATGATTTCTTTGTCCCATTAAATGTATGTATGTGTGTATATGTATGTATACATACATATGTTTTGTTGTCTGTATATATGTATATGTACATGGATATGTGTGTGTGTGTGTATATATATATATGTGTGTGTGTGTGTGTGTGACTAGAAGGCTCATCAGAGATCATTTCTTGCAACTACTTTATTTTATAGATGGTGAAACTAAGATTCAGTGGGCAAAAGAGATTTTGTAGATCTCACATAGCTAGTAAGTGGCAGAAAATGTTGGTTGAAAGAACTACGTAGTACCAGGACTCCTTTTTTATATAGTAAGGCCTAATCTATACATGTGAATGTGTGTGTGTGTGTGTGTGTGTGTGTGTGTGTGTGTGTGTGTAATGAAATTCATTCAAGGAGTGTGTTTTGGGCATTGAGGTTCACCTGGACAAAGTGAATGATAGAAGTCTATCCTCGCCTTAAGATGTAAGGAAGAGCATGAGAATCTAATGTACAATGTGAAATCGCTTTGAGCCTAATAAGGAAGTTAACCAGTATCATTCTACACACGCTTTTAGGGGTTTTAGGATATTCAGAGGCGTAGAGTAAAAAAGACACATGATATGAATATGTACACAGTAAAAGGATTAGCACAGATTGTAGTTATATCACTGTGATGTGAAAAATAAGATTTTTTTCCACACAGAAGTGTTACCAAATTCATGTATAATCTAAAGGCAGTTTTTTTTTCCTCAATTGTTTTCAGTCATGTTTGTCTCTTCCTGACCTGATTTTTTTTTAACAGACATACTGAGTGCTTTTCCATTTTCTTCTCCAACTCATTTTACAAATTAGGAAACTGAGGCAAATAGAGTTAAGTGACAAGGGCCACACAGGTAATAAGTGTCAGAGGCCAGATTTGAACTCAGAAAGTTGAATCTTCTTGTGTCTAAGCCTGGTCCTCTATCCAATGCACTACCTAGTGGCCCAAAGCCGTTATAGCAACCAAAACGTATCAACAGCTATGTGGATACATGGACAACCTAAGTTTGGGAAACGTTTGATCTTCTCTAACGAACTCAGTTTCTTCCTGCAAATCTCAAGTCATACTTTACAACCTTATTGCTGTTGCTCTCGATTATCTCAGCAGATTGATTTTCCTCCTTACTATGCCAGCAATTTCATTAGAATTTTGAGAATATCACACTTATTCTGTGGTTTTAGTGGGGGAAGGGAGGTGATAGAGGCACACACACAAAACAACTAACAGATAAATGACTGTCTTTTGATGGAAAGAATGAAATCCACATGGTTAATGCTTAAAATCTTTCCTTCAAAAGACTGTATCATTCAGCAAATAAATAACAGATGTATCTCTTTTAGAATTCTTTATTTGCTATCACAAGTCCCTAAAGAGCTTGGACTTTCCAGATAAATTTTTGCACCCTTTAACCTTCCTAGTGGTTATTTTTCCAGTTACCTAAGGTAATAGCTACAATTAGAGTCACTGGCATAAAAATGAGAGGGTCTCCAAAAGTTTTCTTGTAACTTAATTGTTTAAAACTCAGAAACAAGGTTCCATGCTCATTCAATTTCATTCATAACATTCCTGAAGTTCAAAGGCATCAGAGTGTATTAGATAGACTTCTGGGACTGTAGTTAATCCTACCCCAAACCATCACTAGCATTGTGACACACTAGACAAATCCCTCAACCTCTATATGCTCCAGGTAACTTTTTGTGGAAAGAACGTTATCTCTAGAGTGATGGAATCTGGGTACAAATCTGGTGTTGACATTCATTCATGGACTATGTGACTTTGGGCAATTCACTTAATCACTCGGGGCCTCAGTTTCCTCATCTATAAAAGTAGAGGGTAGGACTAGATGGCTTCTCAGATCTCTCCTGGTTCTAAAACTATGATGCTATAAAATGTCATAGATCATGATTATTGTTGGTAGAGGTCATTTCCACATAGAAAAGTATGATTCAGATGGAATCATATATCCTACACAATCTACGTGTCTTTTTAGTGAAATATTATTTCAATTAATTCTAACATATACTTCTAATAATGCTTTTCTAGGAATAAATACACCCCAGGTTTCAACTTGCTATTCCGGGAACAAATCTTCTTTCAACACAGACTCAATTACATAATTGTGGAACTCTAGCTCTTGAGGCAGATTCAGAGGCCATTTAGTTCAATAATCATCCCCTCCACTGCATCCTTGATAAGTGATCTCACTGTGCCAGCTGGATGACCTACAATTGGAGGACAGAAACCATGGAGAAAGACTGTCCCTGTCCTTCGACCCCAGCAGTAGAAGCGGGGAGACTCCCATTGTTCCCATAACAAAATTAGCGGCACTAGCGTTGAAAGTAGTGTGTTTTGATCAGCCCTGCAGAAGCGGTAGCCCCCAACATCAAGATAATGCCAGGGAAACTCAGAAACTCCAGTGGGGGATAGTCAATGGTCCTCAGCCACATGCAACTTATTAACTCTCCTTTTGGATAACAGAATATAACTTTCTCAATTTGGTAACAAAGGACAGTTCCCTCCTGGGACGATCATAAGAAAATGGGAGCTCTAGCTTTCCCTGTCGCCAGTTGGTACGTATGCATAACAAATTATGAATTACAATCAGAAACACCAGGAACACATGGACAACAGGAACACTAGAACATGAGAAACACATGGAGCATGTTAGGGACTGTTGTTTAAAGGTTATAGTGATACAAGCATAGAATACAGAAAATTCATTGATGCCATGGAATGATGAAGTGCCCAGACCTTGGAAGAATTCTCCTATTAAATAATGCCATTTAAATCTTATATCCTGATTATTGCTGTTTGCCTTGTGCTTCATGATAAAATACTGACATTCTCAATAGTCTTTTATCTTCAAAATGCAGGAAATGGCTCCTTTATCCTTCTTTGCTCAGCAATTTCATTGTCTACTGAAACAAAAGCAAGCAGTAGAACCCATTGTCTTTTGTTTCTTTCCTTTTGTTATGATCAAATTTCCCCCTCTAGGGAAGAACCTATTGATAAAGTGACCTCCTTACTAACAACTCTATAACAATGAAGAGTGTTACCAGAACCTTTAGCATAGCAGCAGCTGTCAAGAAATCAGTCCTGCCCCTTGATGGTAGCTAAAAAAGAAATGCAGTAATTTTCACACTGAAAAGTAGTAAGAAATTTACAATTTAATACACACACACATACACACACATAATTTAGGCATTCTGAATAATATATGTATGTTCATGTGTGTATATATGTATATATATTCACATATTTTCATATATGCACAGTGTATCTACATACTAACATATATGCATATTCATTAAATTCAACAAATTCTGGCCAATAATATGTATTATATGAATGTTAGCTATTGTTTTTATTTAATAGCAAAAATTAAAATTCCTATATGCAAGTTAGACTTGGGCTTTGTAGAGACTCAGTATACTAGTTTTGTGACCGTGGCTGTAAACCTCAGTGTCTTCAAAGCAAAATGGGGATAACAATAAAACAGGATTTTAGGATAAGGTTTGTAATTCTCAAAAGGTTCCTGAAATTCTCAAAGAAGTATTCAGGGTGTCTCAAAAGTCTTAAAACAATTTTAAGCTTTCACAATTTCCAAACTGCAAGTGCTACAAACTTGCAAAAATGTTTAGGTTTATATAAATTTATTTTACACTTACATAGTTTTGTAAGTTGTGATAATAATTATAATTTAATTTAATTTTTAATTTATTTTATTTTTTTCAGTCTTTGCTAAGGCTCAAATAGCAAATGCAATCATTTTAGTCACTGACCAGCAACTGATGAAAGTTTGACAAAATTCAAAAAGAGATTAGAAGGGTGAGGAACCTGCCACTTCGTGGCCACATGTGGTCCTCTAGGGCCTCAAGTGTGACCCTTTGACTGAGTCCAAACTTCATAGAACAAATCCCCTTAATAAAAGGATTTGTTCTGTAAAACTTGGACTCGGTCAAAAGGCTGCACCCAAGGACCTAGAAGGCTTCAGGTTTCCCACTCTTGGTTACAATACAACATAGGAGTTACGCTGAACTTTCACAAGCAACATCAATATTTTAAAATTTTAAATAACTAACCTTTCAAATTTTTGGTGTATACATGAAAGTTTGTAGCCACATACTTTCGAGGTTATTAAATCTTAAAACTGCACTAAAACTTTGGGGACCAATATAAAAATCTGCTACTACTCAGTGCAATGAATGTTGTTAAACACATTTACCACCTTTAAAAAAAAAAAAAGAAAAGTGAACCTTTGACAAATGTGCAAATGACCACTTAGGCCTACACTTTGTGTCAATAAAATTAAAATAAATTACCTATTCCTTTCCCCCCCACCCCAGTGATATGGGTATATGAAATGCTTTAAATGTAAGCCACCTTAAATTTACTGTGCCTCTTTTATAAAATTAAGGTCTTTTAGAGGTTCTCTAAAGTACTGAGGCCTAAATATATTTTGATATGAATCTGTCAAGGTAGTATGCACATCAATGAAATCCCAAACTTTGACATATTGAAATCCCAGCCTTATGAAGAATTTGGAGAAGGTTGGTGCTAATGGACAAAATTTAATTCCTTTGAAGTACCATTTATATTTTTTTTCATTGTATTCCCTGCATTTAACACTGTACCTGGTGCATCAAAAAAAACAATTAATGATTGATGGTTGATTTATAGCTCTGTGAATTTAAATAACCGGTGACATCCTCAAAATGGTTTTATTCTATTGCTTCAGAAGTGATATAAGAGTTCCAGGCATGGTCCTAGTAACAACAGACTGTGCCTATTTGTCAAGAATTAGCCCCACTCTTTAGAGAGGACCTTGTAACTATATACATTGGCTATCAGGTAACAAATTCTTGTCCATGGAAATTCATGAAACAAAAGAAAATGAAAATATCCTTAGCCCTGCTATGTGTGTAGTGATAGTTCAAGAATTATGGGGGGGGGGAATTCACACAATCTTTAGAATTGGTAAATATTAACTCATCACTTGATATTAAAGACATACTATTAAAGGAACAGAATCACTGATTACACAATAGAAATTTACATAAAACATAGGAATATGATTAATACTAAAAAGGCAGGAAGAGTTTATTAAAGGAATTAGGTAATGGAGGAGGGCCCTGGCCTCAGTGGTACTGAGCAGGTGCTATCGTAGGGTGGGCCCCTTCTATGATTAGGTGGTCAGGCATCCTGTTCTACATCCTGGTGGTGGTGTCTTCTGGTTGGCCAGCTATTGTGGTCTTGTCTGGTCAAGATAGATAGGTATTGTGGTCCTATCTTGGGCTACATGGATGATGTGATTGTGATTGCACACCTGTTTCATGGGAAAGGGTCTGGGGGCAGTTCTGGGCTTCTATCACATGAATATACCTGCTGTTTCTGTGGGAACTAAGAGATCAGGAACATGCTTGTTGTTCCACTGAGCAGTGAGGAGGCATAAGTTAGGACACTGATGGGGGGGGGGGTGTTGGTAGATACAGTGGGCCTGTAATGAAGTTAGAATATTGGGGCTGGGGGCAGCTGTATTAGGACTCTATCCTAACTACTCACACAGGAGAAACCAATAGGAAAATACTACCTTAAGCACTATGAGTTAGGTTGAAGAACCAATAGAGATGCTCTCTCAGTGCCTATATCTTGAAAAAAAAACATTTCAGGGAGACAAAGAAATGGGATTATAGAATGAGAGCTATTGAGGTTGACCTTGGGAAAATTTTCAGTTGCCCCAAAATTTCTATGTGAAACAAAGGCCCATATTTTTAATAATATTGTTCGATGGCAGAGAGGTATTGTAGTATATGGGATAGAAAACTGGTCCACCTCTACCACATATTGGCCGCATGGGAAGTCATTAAATGCTCAGTATCCCAAGTAATTTACATGTTGCAAGAATGAGCTGAATAATATTGGAAGAAGAAATTCTTCACCAGGTGCTCCCTACATTGATGGAATCACAAGTCCATTTCAAAGGAAATTATTTTTGAGACACAAGGTAGTTGTAAACCACGAAATGTCAATTCCCAAAGAGTTGAAGTCATAAGTCTTCCAAAGGGTAATAGAGAAGAAATGAATAGGATATAGTATATTACCAATAAAGAAATACACAGAAGAGATAATGTAAAAGACATCAAAGAAATGTATGACAGAGGAGTAGATGGTAGCAGTCAGGTATCAAGACCAAGGAACAGCTTTTATGCTCCATTGGCATCTTTGCACTATCTATAGGAACAGAGGAAGAAGTTCCAAAACATTTTGGGGGCGAGGTATATTTGTAAAGTCATATATACCTTGTCCATTCATGTAAAATGTACAGTGAGGTGGTACTTGTGGAGGACTTAGAGGAAAACATGGATGGTATATTTGTCACCATTGGAGGGAGAGCTCATATCCATAAGACCAGAAATGTATTGAATTAAAAATTCATGGTATTCCTATTACTATTGGTTTCCTGAATGGTCTGTATTAAGAGACAATATTGTCAACTGTTTGGACTACGATAGGAAATCATTTTTAGATGGCACTGACTCTTTTTAAATCAATTGCAGTTGAAGTCATGATCCAAGTCTGTACAGATGTCTTAAATTCAGGTTAGCAATAATCATGCATTATTCTGTAACTATGGAAATTATAGTTTTAGTTTCTGGAGTATACATTTTTGAAAGATTAAGGTAGTTCTTACAAGCAGCTGCTTTGGATTATAAGTACAATTCTTTAAGGTTTAGAAAATCATCTTGTGAAACTAACAACAAAAAGCCATGTAATAATCTTAGTCTTATAATTAGTTAGTGTAACTAATATGTTTCCTTGCTTTGGGGACCATTTAAGAGATGCCACAAATTGTTGATACTAAGACACTCTTGTTAACTTTCTATGATACAATGTGGCATCTCACAGCACTTCATTTCTCAAATTTTCACAGAGATCAGCTATCCTAGCTTCAGACTTCCCCCAGAGGCTGGGTTGTATAGTAGATAGAGCATTGAATCATAATGTCAGGAGACCAGGGTTCGAGTCCTGATTTATACTTTTACTCCTCATGAAACCTTAGTCAGATGCTGCTGGTGGTGACTACAAAATAGCTGAAATATATCTAGTGTTTTCAGTTTGGTAAACTGTTTTATACACAAATGCATATGTGATATTTCACATATTTAATCATATATATGATTATATACGTATATTCATACCTTGGAAGTAGGTGCTATTATTATTGAAACTAAAGCCCCCAAAAGTTAAACGATTTGTCCGTTATGACACATCTAGTAAGGAACAGAGACAGGATTTAACCTGGGTCTCTTCTGATTCAACTGAGCATTCCTTTTATTTCATTAAACTACTATTATGGAAAATTGATTAAAAACAACTTACATGTGAGGTTTACACAGTGCCTCTACTTTCCCCCAGAACCTTCATACCTTTCTACAAATGTTCTTCATTAGATTTTATAGGGCATGAAATTAATTTGTAGAGGCAAAGTTATACATAAATATATAATATACATAATACATACATAAAATTATACATAAATATGACATCAACACCACTGCCACCATCATCATCTTCACCACCATTATCATTTTCATTGTTGTTGTTGTGCTGTTTTTAGCATATTTTAGAGTAATGAAGATGAGATTTTTTAAATTGAGGAATATTGTTAATATATACAAGTACTCAAATGAATCTTCAGTCTTATCTAATTAGAGATTCTTTTTTTTTTAATTTTTTAGATTGCAAGTCATGCATGCCTGCTTCTGCCATGGGACTTCTGTATATTTTTCTCAAAATTTCCCCAAAGAGGGTCCACTGAACATCCTCAAAAGCTAGTATTTCAGCTGATTTCATAGGTGTATCGGTGGGACACTATAGCTATACACAGGTGACAATTTTCTTTTACTCTGTGACCGTCCCATCTATTGTTCCTGTCATATAGTGACAAGGCCACTCTCTAGGAGAATTCTCTCCTCTCCATATGATATACTTCAGGAATTTTTCCCCCAAAATATGACAAAAATGTTCATGGGACATGATTGGCTTGGGGACAAAGACTTAAACTGTGTCTCCTTTGATCTAAAGCTTTCTTGTATCCTCTAGTCATGTTTTCTTCTCTCTCTCTCTCTCTCTCTCTCTCTCTCTTTCTCTTTCTCTTTCTCTTTATCACCTAGGAATATACAAAGGCCCACAAGAATGAAGTCAGAGTTTTTCAGACTTGGAGGGTCTCACAAAACCTCACAAATGATTATATCCTATTCTAGTGCTCAGATACATTTCCATATGCAGATGGGAGAGGGAAATCTCAACTCCTGAAACTAAGTGATGAAATACTCATGTTGAATATCATTTCTGCATTATACGTGAGTAAAATTTTTGGATTTTTGGATTTTGTCAAATGTTGAATGACCTAGGAGTATTTCATTGAAGGACAGCTAAGTGCCAAAATTAATAGAGAACTAGACACAGTCAGGAAGATCTGGATTCAAATATAGCCTCAGATACTTACTAGACATGTGACCCTTAAAAAGACATGTAACTTCTGTTTGCCTCAGTTTTCTCAGCTGTAAAAAAGGGATAATGGCACCTATCCTGCAGATAATAATAATAATAATCAAATGAGATAATATTTGTAAAGCACTTAGTATAACATTTAGCACATATTAGACGCTAAGTAAATATTGTTAATATTATTCCAATCCTGAACTAACAGGATACCAGCTTGATTAAGGTCTGTTACTAACACTTATAAAAATGATTTATTTTTGTTCTTCAGAGTTACTTGTTGCTTACATATTACAGTCTGATTTTACCCAGTGTTTCCCTCCATGTATTCTTGTGTATGATACCTCGTTTTAGTTCTTTGGAAGCAGTGATATTCCAGTTCTCCCTGCCATATGGCAACACTGGTAAAATTTTATTAATGAAAGGATGGGCTGAAAGAAAGACTGGGGGTGGACCCTAGAGAATGGAAAGAAGCAAGCATTTTTTCTAAGCCCTCTTAACATAAATCAACAACCTAAAATGTGTCAAACCAAATTCTGAAAGGAAAAGACAAGGAAAAAAAACAGTCATTTTTCCATCCCAGGGCAAGATAGCCCAAGATAGAGAGGTCTGCAACATTGAGGTAGAGGCTGGTCAGGAATGGGACAAAGCAGAAGCAGAGCTGGTTGTTCTGTGCCTACCATTTGATCCAAGCAAGCTCATTAGTAGGTCTGTATCCCAAAGAGACCATAAACATTGAAATGGACCCACATGTACAGGAGAAATAATTATAGCAGCTCTTTTAGTGGTGGCAGAGGATTGGAAATTGAGAGGATGCCTATCAGTTGGGGAATGGCTGAACAAGTTGTGGTACATGAATACAATCTAATACTATTGTGCTATAAGGAATTATGAGCAACTAGATTTCTGGGGAAAAAAGACCTTGAAAAACTTATATTAACTGATGCTGACTGAAGTGAGCAAAGCCAGGAGAGCATTGTACACTGTAACAGCAACATTGTGTGATGCTCATCTTTGATAGACTTAGCTCTTCTCAGCAATACAGTGATCCAAGACAATTCCAAAAGACTCATGGTGGAAAATGCTATTCATATCCAGAGATAGAACTATAGAGTCTGAATGCAGATCGAAGCATATTATTTTCACTTTTTTGTTTTTTCTTTCTTCTGGTTTTCCCCTCTTGTTCTGATTTTTCTTTCACAAGAAAATGTGTTTACTATGATTGTAGATGTATAACCCATAACAGATTGCTTGGTGTCTTGTGGAGGGGAGAGAGGGAGAGAGAAAAAATTTGGAACTCAAAATCTTATAAAAGTGAATGTTGAAAACTGTTTTTACTTATAATTGGAAAAAAATAAAACATTATTAAATGGGGAAAAATTTTAAAAAAAGAACTGGTTGTGACCGGTGGTGGTGGTGGTAGAACTAGTGGCAGCCTAGAACCCAGGGACAGTAAGCCCAGGACCGAACACTAGTTCAGAAAAAAATCATAGGTAAAGACTGTACTAGCATTGGAACAGAAGCAGTGGCATCTGGAAGTTCTATTGTTTGCAATCCAGTTCCGGGTCACAGTTTCAGGGAAAATAGGGGTGGTCAGTTGCAGTCATGAGGGAGCAGTAGCTATATCTGAGTAATAAGCAAAGGGCAAGAGAAGAGGCAATGAAGAAAACTTTCCATGCATTATATTACATTGGAAGCATTGAACTATCCCCAGACTGAGTTGTAAAAGTAGAACGACATAAAATATAAAATTTCATGCCAGCCATTCCTCATAGAGGTGAGCAAAGCCTAACACAAAATAAAATGAATAGTCAAGAAAGAGGCTGGCAAATGGGCAAAAATCAAACAAACAAAAATAACTAAATTATAAAAAGGTACAATGATGATGGGGAAACTCAAGATATAAACTGAGAAGAAAAGCACTTGAAAATATTTATTAGAAAAGCCTCAAATGAAATACATATATATGCATATATATGTATATATATAATATATATATAACATATATGTATATATATAACATACACACACACACACACATACACACACACACACACACACACACACACACACAACACAGAGAGAGAGAGAGAGAGAGAGAGAGAGAGATTGGACCAAAGCCCAACACAAATTCTTAGGAGAAAGGTTAAAAAGAACAAAAAGAAAATAAATGAAATAAAATTAGTAGAGGAAAAATTGGAGAAAGTAGTGAGGGCAGGGCACAAACATTATGAGAATAATTTGGAACTTCTGGATGCAGAAACAAGATCATGGAGTAGACAAACAAATCTGTGACTGAGGGTTGGAGACTCACTCAAACACCATGTGGGACCACGTGATGGCAATAGAAGCCATAACAGCTTCAGGCATCATCAAGTCAAACATAGTAAAGGGACCTGGCAACTGATCAGAAAGAGATTACCAGAGACCTCTATACTAAAACTGATGTAGGACCAGATGATGTTTGGCAACACTGTCAACTATAGTCACTTCTGAGTCATAGTGCCAAAGGATGAGAGGAGTAGATTTGTTTGATCTCCTAAGTTGTCTTGCCCTGGGAGAATGTTTAATTCTGGCCTTTTGGCTCTGTCACTCCAGAATTTGATTTGAGGCATTACTTTAAAGTTGAGTGGAGGGGGATGTGGGAAGAGCTCTGCTAAGTGTTTTCTCTACTCCATGATCTTGTTTGAATCTTGATGGAAATGAAACACTGAGGGGCAGTATCACTTTTGGTCACAAGGGGTCGGAGACCCTTAAGAGTGATATTAATTGTAACCCTACGTGAGCAAAAGTCTTCCATGGGTTCCTCCTTTCAGTTCTATGGATAAGGGAAGAGTTAAGTGCCAAATAAGAGATAGAGAGGATCATAGGAAATAAAATGGATAATTTGAATTACATGAACTTAAAAAGCTTTTGCACAGGGGCAGTGGAGCCAAGATGGCGGCTGGAAAGCAGGGACTTGCCTAGCACTCACCCCCAGGACCCTCTAAACACCAATAAAAAAATGACTCTGAACAAATTCTAGAACTGCAGAACCCACGGAATAGTGGAGGGAAGCAGGGCTCCAGCCCAGGACAGCCTGGATGGTCACTGGGTAAGGTCAATCGCACTGAGCTGGGAGCAGAGCAGAGCAGATACCAGTGTGGGCTGTGCCCAGACCAACCAGAACAGGAGCTGGGCAGAACAGGCCCTAGTGCCCTGAATCAGTGAGCTGAGGCAGTTACCAGACTTTTCAACCCACAAACACCAAAGACAACAGAGAAGGTTAGTGGGAAAAACTGCAGGGGACAGAGTGAAAAGAGTTCACAGTTTGGCCACCTCCTCAGGGGCAGTAGAGGAGGTGCAGCTACAGAACTATAGCTGCAGTTGCTTCCAGCCCCAGGCCCACCTGGTGGGAGGAATTAAGTGGCAGACTCAAGCAGAAGTGCAGAGCCTGCTTGATTTGAGTCTGGTCTGGGTTGGTGGTTCTTGGGGGGGGGGGGGAGTGCTGGTGTGGCAGAGCTTGCTGTGTAGAGAAAGCGCTGAAAACAACAGTACAGCCCCCTCAAGTTTGGACAAAGTACACTATACTCTACAATCAGTCACACCCTGAAAAAAAACTCAGGGGTCAAGTAGTTGGCTGGGAACATGAACAGGCAGTGAAAACGGACTCAGATTCAGACTCAGACTTTGGAATCTTTCTTTGGTGACAAAGAAGACGAAAACATACAGCCAGAAGAAGTCAACAAAGTCAAAGAGCCTACCTCGAAAGCCTCCAAAAAAACATAAACTGGTCTCAGGCCATGGAAGAGCTCAAAAGGGATTTGGAAAAGCAAGTTAGCAAAGTAGAGGAAAAATTGAGAACAGAAACGAGAATGATGTCAGAAAACCATGAAAAACAAGTCAATGACTTGTTAAAGGAGGCCTCCAAAAATACTGAAGAAAATAACACCTTAAAAAAGACTAACTCAAATGGCAAAAGAGCTCCAAAAAGCCAATGAGGAGAAGAGTGCCTTGAAAGGCAGAATTAGCCAAATGGAAAAGGGGGTCCAAAAGACCACTGAAGAAAATACCACCTTAAAAATCAGATTGGAAGGCGGAGCCAAGATGGCCATGAAGGCAGTGTCTTACCGGAGCTCTCTCACAAGGTCTGTCAGATTCCCATAAAAAAGTGAATTTGAGCAGATTTGAGAGAGTCAGAAACTGCGGACAGTCTGTGTGGGGCAAATTTCTGAGCTGGGAGAGTCTGAAAGGCCGAAGGCACAAATCTGTAGGCTCAGAGAGTGCTCAGCGTGGGTCATGCAGAGCTGCTCCAGACCAAAGCGGAAGTGACCAGCTGGGAAATCCATGTGGGAGACAGGCTGGGAGAAAGCTGGGCGACCGAAACCGGCGGAGATCCCCAGGCCTCCCAACACAGGACGGCAGTCTATGGGAGCGGCGAGAGGCAGCGCAACACCACTGGCCGGGAAAATACCAACTCCTGACACTTCCAGCCCAGAAACTCGGCCTCTTGAACTTCCGGGAGACATAATTGCCAGGTAAACAGCTCTAATCCCTCCCCTCCCCACCCAGAGAATTCCTCGGGGGAAAAATAAAGAAAACTGGGACAGAGGAGAAAGAAGTGGGGCTTCAGTGGTCAAATAGTAGAAGTTCATTAGTCCCAGAGGGGCAGAGTCGGCAGGGGTCAACACCAGGAGCCCAGACGTAATCTTGCTCCCCCAGGGGAAGTGCCAGACATCAGCTCAAACAACAAACAGCTGAGACCATTGCTGAAAAGCGAGTGCTGGAGAGCACCCATAGGCAGTGAGACGCCAGGGAGCCAGACCCCTCCCCACACCTCAGGAAACTGAAGGCTATAATTCTAGATTCACAGTCCCCAGAATAAGAAAGCTGGGACAGAGAGCCCTGAGCCCTATAGGCAGTAATTTGTTGTAAAGCCAGGAAAAAGCAAAAAAACAAACATGAAGAAGAACACAAAAAAACCAAGGACAACAGATTCTTTTTGTGGAGACAGGCAGGATCAAAATACCAATAAGGTAACCAGGGGGAAAAACCCCACAAACCTTATTAACCAATAAGGGCAGGTTGTTTGCATCTTTATGTGGGATTATATCATCTTATGTATGTTTTATATATATACATATATATGTCACTCTTGAGAATGGTACAGCTATTATGACAATTGAAAGGGATATACAGAGGTTGTGAATGCCTGTATAAATTAACTGATGTAAAGATAAAAAATATAAGTAAGCGATATAAAGGGTGGGATATGAGAGAAGCGGTAAGGAGGTAGTAGAAAAGGATAAATTACACCAAATGAAGTGGCACAAAAACATATTATAGTAGAGGGAAAGAAGAGAGGGAGAAGAGCAGTATTTGAACTTTACTGTCATCTGATCTAGTTCAAGAAGGGAATAACATACCCCGTTAAGTTTAGAAATCTAACTTGTCCTACGGGAAGTAGGAGGGGAAGGGGGGAAAAAGGGAGGGGGGTGGTCAGAAGGGAGGGGAGAAGTAGCAAGTAGGAAACAGTAAGATAAGGGAGGGGAATAAAGAGGGAGGGTAAACTGAGGAAGGCGGCGGTCAAAAGCAAAATTTTATTGAGGAGGAGAAGGGGAAAGGGAGAAATAAAAGCATAAACAGGGGGAACTAGGATGGAGAAAAAGGCACAGATAGAAATCATAACTCTGAACGTGAAGGGGATGAACACGCTCATAAAACCGAAGCAGATAGCAGAATGGATTAAAAAACATAATCCTACAATATGCTGTTTACAAGAAACACATTTGAAACAGGGGGATACACATAGGGTAAAGGTAAAAGGCTGGAGTAAAATATATTGTGCCTCAGCTAAAGTAAAAAAAGCAGGTGTACCAATCCTGATCTCAGACAAAGCAAAAGTAAAGATAGATTTAGTTAAAAGAGATGAGGAAGGACATTACATCCTGCTAAAAGTCACCATAAACAATGAAGCAATATCATTGCTTAACATATATGCACCAAATGGTAAGGCATACAAATTCTTAGAGGAGAGGTTAAGGGAGTTACAGGAAGAAATAGACAGCAAAACCATACTAGTGGGAGACCTCAACCTCCCCCTTTCTGAACTTGATAAATCTAACCTCAAAATAAATAAGAAAAAAGTTAAGGAGGTAAACAGAATTTTAGAAAAGGTAGATATGATAGACCTCTGGAGAAAACTGAATGGGGACAAAAAGGAATATACTAGCGGTACATGGCACATACTCAAAAATTGACCATGTAGTAAGGTATAAAAACCTCACAATCCAGTGCAGAAAGGCAGAAGTAGTCAATGCATCCTTTTCAGATCATGATGCAATAAGAATCATTTTTAATAAAGAACCATGGAAAAATAAGCTAAAAACTAATTGGAAACTAAATAGTCTAATTCTAAAGAATGGGTGGGCCAAAGAACAAATCAGAGAAACAATTAATAACTTCATTCAAGAGAATGACAATAATGAAACAATATACCAAAACTTATGGGATGCAGCAAAAGCAGTTCTTAGGAGAAGTTTTATATCCCTAAATGCTTACATGAATAAAATAGGGAAAAAGGAGATCAATGATCTGGGCATAACAACTGAAAAAGCTAGAAAAAGAGCAAATTGAAAACCCCCAATTAAATACCAAATTAGAAATACTGAAAATCAAAGGAGAGATTAATAAAATTGAAACCAAGACAACTATTGAATTAATAAATAAAACAAAGAGCTGGTTTTATGAAAAAACCAACAAAATTGATAAACCTTTGGCCAATTTGATTAAAAAAAAGAAAGAAGAAAATCAAATTACCAGTAACAAAAATGAAAAGGGTGAGTTCATCTCTAATGAAGAGGAAATCAAAACAATAATTAGGAATTATTTTGCCCAACTGTATGCCCATAAATTTGACAACCTTAGAGATACGGATGAATATCTACAAAAACATAAATTGCCCAGGTTAACAGAAAAGGAAGTAAAATTTCTAAATAACCCCATCTCAGAAAAAGAAATTGAGCATGCCGTCAATGAACTCCCTAGGAAAAATCTCCAGGGCCAGATGGTTTTATATGTGAATTCTATCAAACATTTAAAGAACAACTAATTCCAATACTTTGTAGACTATTTGGCAAAATAGGTGAAGAAGGAGTCCCACCAAATTCTTTTTATGACACAAATATGGTACTAATACCCAAACTAGGTAGAGTCAAAACAGAGCAAGAAAATTGTAGACCAATTTCTCTAATGAATATTGATGAAAAATTTTAAATAAAATATTAGCAAAAAGATTGCAGCAACTCACCACGAGAATAATACACTATGACCAGGTAGGAGTTATCCCAGGAGTGAAAGGCTGGTTCAGTATTAGGAAAACTATTAGCATAATTGACCACATCAACAACAAAACTAGCAGAAACCATATGATCATCTCAATAGATGCAGAAAAAGCCTTTGACAAAGTACAACACCCATTCCTATTAAAAACACTAGAAAGCCTAGGAATAAATGGGACCTTCCTTAAAATTATAAGTAGCATCTACCTAAAACCATCGACAAGCATTATTTGTAATGGGGATAAGCTAGATGCATTCCCAATAAGATCAGGGGTGAAACAAGGATGTCCATTATCACCCCTATTATTCAATTTGGTACTAGAAACGTTAGCTGTAGGAATAAGAGAAGAAAAAGAAATCGAAGGAATTAGAATAGGAAAAGAAGAAACTAAATTATCAATTTTTGCAGATGATATGATGATTTATTTAGAGAATCCTAGTGAATCAAGTAAAAAACTACTTTAAATAATAAACAACTTTAGCAAAGTTGCAGGATATAAAATAAACCCACATAAATCCTCAGCATTCCTATACATTACTGACAAAACCCAACAGCAAGAGATAGAAAGAGAAATTCCATTCAAAGTTACTGTAGACGCTATAAAATATTTGGGACTCTATTTGCCAAGACAAACCCAGGGCCTATATGAACATAACTATGAAACACTTTTCACGTGAATAAAGTCAGATCGGAACAAATGGAAAATTATCAGTTGCTCATGGTTAGGCCAAGCTAATATAATAAAAATGTCAATTTTACCTAAATTAATCTATCTATTCAGTGCCATACCAATCGAACTACCAAAATATTATTTTACTGAGCTGGACAAAATAATAACAAAATTCATTTGGAAAAACAAGAGGTCTAGAATATCTAGGGTATTAATGAAAAGAAATGCTAGAGAAGGTGGCCTAGCCATACTAGATATTAAACTGTATTACAGAGTAGCAGTCATCAAAACTACCTGGTACTGGCTAAGAAACAGGCATGTGGATCAGTGGAACAGAATAGGTACACAAGATGGAGAAGTCAACAACTATAGCAATCTACTCTTTGATAAACCCAAAGAGGCCAGCTTCTGGGCTGAGAATTCACTATTTCACAAAAACTGTTGGGAAAATTGGAAAATGGTGGGGCAGAAACTGGGCATAGACCAATATCTTACACCATATACCAGAATAAATTCAAAATGGGTTCATGATCTAGGCGTAAAAGCTGATACTATAAGTAATTTGGGAGAGGAAGGAATAGTTTACTTATCAGATTTATGGAAAAGAAAAGAATTCATGACCCAACAAGAGATAGAGAGCATTACAAAATGCAAAATGAATAATTTTGATTATGTTAAATTGAAATGTTTTTGTACAAGAAAAGCCAATGCAACAAAAATTAGGAGGGAAGCAGAAAATTGGGAGAAAATCTTTGCAACTAGTATCTCTGATAAAGGCCTCATTTCTAAAATATACAGGGAACTGAGCCAAATATATAGGAATACAAGCCATTCCCCAATTGAGAAATGGTCAAAGGATATGAACAGGCAGTTTTCAGAGGAAGAAATTAAAACTATCTATAGGCATATGAAAAAATGCTCTGGATCACTATTGATGAGAGAAATGCAAATCAAAACAACTCTTAGATACCACATCTCTCCTGTCAGATTGGCTAAAATAACAAAGCAGGAGGATGATAAATGCTGGAGAGGATGTGGGAAAATTGTTACATTGCTGGTGGAGTTGTGAGATGATCCAGCCATTTTGGAGAGTAATTTGGAACTATGCCCAAAGAGCCATAGGAATGTTCATAGCCTTTGACCCAGCAATACTACTTCTAGGGTTGTATCCCAAAGAAATCACACAAGAGGGAAAGGGACCCATATGTACAAAGATATTTATAGCAGCTCTCTTTGTGGTAGCCAAGAATTGGAAATCAAAGGGATGCCCATCAATTGGGGAATGGCTGAACAAGCTATGGTATATGAAGGTAATGGAATACTATTGTGCCATAAGAAATGGGGATGATACGGACTTCATAACAACCTGGAAAAACCTACACGACATAATGCTGAGTGAGCGGATCAGAGCCAGAAGAACATTGTACACAACCACAGATATATAGATTCCGTGAGGACCAACCCTGACAGACTTCACTCTTCTCAGCAACACAAGGTGCAAGGACAACTCCAGGGGACTCATGATGGAGAATGCTGTCTTCATCCAGAGAAAGAACTGTGAAGTTTGAATGCAGATTGAGGCACACTACATGCTCACCTTTTTTCTTCTCTTTTGTTTTTGTTTTTGGGTTTTTTTTTGGTTCTGTCTCTTCTTTCTCATGATTCATTCCATTGGTCATAATTCTTCTCCACAACTTGACTAGTATATAAATTAATTCAATGCGAAGTTATACATGGTAGTTATATGAGATTCCATGCCGTCTTGGGGAGGGAGGGTAGAAAATCTGGAACTCAAAATTATTTAGAACCGTGTGTGGTAAACTAAAAATAAAAAAAAAATATTTAAAAAAATCAGATTGGAGCAAGAGGAAGCTAGTGACTTTAAGAGAAATCAAGATATTATAAAACAGAAACAAAGGAATGAAAAAATGGAAGACAGTGTGAAATATCTCATTGGAAAAACCACTGACTTGGAAAATAGATCCAGGAGAGATAATTTAAAAGTTCTTGGACTACTTGAAAGCCATGGTCAAAAAAAGAGCCTAGATATCATCTTTCAAGAAATTATCAAGGAGAACTGCCCTGATATTCTAGAGCCAGTGAGTAAAATAGAAATGGAAAGAATCCACAGATCGCCTCCCCAAATAGATCCCAAAAGAAAACTTCTAGGAATATTGTTGCCAAATTGCAGAGCTCCCAGATCAAGGAGAAAATACTGCAAGCAGCCAGAAAGTAACAATTTGAGTACTGTGGAAATACTATCAGGATAATACAAGATCTAGCAGCTTCTACATTAAGGGATTGAAGGGCTTGGAATATGATGTTCCGGAGGTCAGTGAGCTAGGATTAAAACCAAAAGTCACCTACTCAGCAAAACTGAGTATCATGCTCCAAGGCAAAATATGGATTTTCAATAAAATAGAGGACTTTCAAGCTTTCTCAATGAAAAGACCAGAGCTGAATAGAAAATTTGACTTTCAAACACAAGAATCAAGAGAAGCATGAAAAGGTAAACAAGAAAGAGAAATCACAAGGGACTTACTAAAGTTGAACTGTTTCGTTTACATTCCTACATGGAAAGATGATGTGTATGATTCATGATACCTCAGTATTATGGTAGCTGAAAAGAATATACATGCATACAGATAGATAGGTAGATAGATAGACAGATAGATAGATAGATAGATAGATAGATAGATAGATAGATAGAGGGCACAGGGTGAGTTGAATATGAAGGAATGATATCTAAAAATATAAAATTAAATTAAGGGATGAGAGAGGAATATATTGAGAGAGGGAGAAAGGGAATGATAGAATGGGGTAAATTATCTCACATAAAATTGGCAAGAAAAAGGAGTTCCATAGGAAGGGAAGAGGGGGCAGGTGAGGGGGAATGAGTGAATCTTGCTCTCATCAGATTTGACCTGAGGACGGAATAGCATACACCCTCAATTGGTATCTTACCCCACAGGAAAGAAGGAGGAAGGAGATAAAAAAGGGGGGGTGATAAAAAGGAGGGCAGATAGGGAGAGGAGGTAATCAAAAGCAAACACTTTTGAAAAGGGACAGGATCAAGGGAGAAAATTGAATAAAGGGGGATAGGACAGGAAGGAGCAAAATATACTTAGTCTTTCACAACATGAGTATTGTGAAAGGGTTTTGCATAATGATACACATGTGGCCTGTGTTGATTCACTTGCCTTCTCAGGGAGGGTGGGTGGGGAGGGAAGAGGGAAGAGAATTTGGAACTTAATGTTTTAAAAGTGGGTGTTCAAAAAAAAGTTTTTGCATACAACTAAGAAATAAGATATGCAGGCAATGGGGCATAGAAATCTATCTTGCCCTACAAGAAAGTAAGGGAAAAGGGGATGAGGGGGAGTGGGGTGACAGAAGGGGGGTGTCTGGGCAATGGGGCAAACAGAATATATGCCATCTTGGAGTGGGGGGGGTAGAAATGGGGACAAATTTTTAATTCAAAGTCTTGTGAAAATCAATGCTGAAAACGAAAAATATTAAATTAAAAAATAAATAAAGCTTTTGCACAAACAAAACTAATACAAGTAAATTAGAAGGAAAATAGTAAAGTGTGTGGGAGTGAGGCAGGGGCCTTACAACAGTATTCTCTGATAGAGGTCTCATTTCTAAATTATATAGCTAACTGAACCAATTAAAAAAAATAAAAGCTGTTACCTAGTTGATAGTCACAGGATATGAAAAGACAGTTTTCACAAGAAGATCAAAACATCAAGTCACATGAAATTCTCAATGACTACTGATTAGAGAAATGTAAATTAAAGCAACTCTGAGATTCTCCCTCAAATCTATCAGATTGGTTAACATGATAGAAAAGGAAAAGGGCAAATGCTAGTTGGGAATGCAGAATAATTGGAACACCAATGCATTGTGGAAGCAGTTGTGAACTGACAACTATTTTGGAGAACAGTTTGGAACTATATTAAACCTATAAAATTATATACTACCATTTGACCTAGCAATACCATTATGTATTGGTCAAAGAAAAGAAAAAAAAGACCTACTCATACAACACATATTGATAGCCCCTTTTTTCATGGTAGCAAAGTATTCAAAATCAAGGGGATGCCCATGATTTGGGAAATGATAAAAATGTTGTGGCATATGATTGTGATGGAATATTACTGTATTTTAAGAAATGATGAGCAGAATGATTAAAAGAAGCAAAAAGACCCAACTGGAAACATTTACATGAACAAAGTCAAGTGAGCAGACCCAAGAGAACACTCTACACAGTAACAGTAATGTTATCAGGATGAATAACTTTGAAAAATGTAGCGGTTCTGATCAAGAGAGTGATCCAAGGTAATTCCAAAGGTAAAATGATGAAAAATACTATCCACCTTCAGAGAGAGAACTAAACTGTTAACGCTGATTGAAGCATGTTTTTAGTTTTTTTTTTTACTTTGTGTTTCCTCTTGCATCATGGCTAATATGAAAATGTTTTGCATAACCTCACACATATAATAAAATCAAATTGCTTGCTTTCTCAAAGGGGAAGAGGAGAAAGGAAAAAAGATTTTGAAACTCCAAATTAAAAGGATATTTTAAAAATTACATGCAATTGGGAAACATTTAATGAAATATTTAAAAGTCATCTTAAAAATAAAATTCAAAGTTAAGAAATAGGCTGGAAAAATGAGCAACCAAAACCAAAAAAAAAAATAATTTGACCATAAAAAGTTAATACAGTAGCAGGGAAGACTAAGACATAAAATCAGAAAAATTCAAGAGTGCTAAAAACAGGTACAAACAAAACCTCAAAGAAAAATGCTAATTGAACCCAAGCTCAACAGGAATTTTAGAAGAATTAAACAAAAAGATGAGTTTTAAAAAAAATGGGAAAAGATATGAGAGTGATGCAAGAAAAATATGAAAAGAGTATTAACTTGTGAAGAGTCACAAAAATAATGAATAAAACAACACCTTAAAAACAGAATTGACATAATAATGAGGCAAAAAAAATTGAAGTAAAAAACTCCTTAAAAAGGAAAACTGAACAAATTAAGGAAAAGTTACCAAAACTCCTAGGTCAAAAAGCAAATATTGCAAGCATCCAGAAAGAAACAAATCAAATACCATGAAGCCACAGTCAGAGATGAATAGAAAATTTAAAATTTGAACAGAAGGCTCAAGAGAAACATAAAAAGATACACATGAAAGAATAAACATGAGATTCAGTAATATGGTACTCTTTACATTTCTATATAAAAAGATGATACATGTAACTTCTAAGAACTTTAGCATTATATGTGTAGTTAGAAGCGGTCTACATAGATAGACTCCCAGTTATTTTGGGATCATCTGAAAAATGAAGGGGTGAGAAAGGGGGGTGCACTGGGAACAGAAGAGGTAGATCAGGGAAATTTTTCTCTCATAAAAGAGACTTGCAAAGAAAAACTTTTATAGTGGGGGGAAAACCGAGGTAGTAGTGACAGGTAATACTTGAACCTCATTCTCACCAGAATTAGTTTAACAGATGAAGATGATATGATGGCATACTTAGAGAACCCTAGAGAGTCAACTAAAATATTACATCAAAACAAGTGACAAGGTTAGCAGAGTTGCAGAATATAATATAAACCCACACAATATAATACAAACCCACACAAACCATCAGCCTGCATATTCTCAAGTTTTCTCTCTCTCTCTCTCTCTCTGCCCCCCCCCCCGTATATGTATACACACATACACACATACAAACACATACATATATGTATGTATGGATGGATATGTATGGATATACATCTACATCTTTATCCAATAAAACCGAGCATGAAGAGAAAAAGAAAATTCCTTTAGAATAGCTACAAATAGTATAAAATTCTTAGAAGTCTACCTGCAAAAAGATCCACAGGAACACACATGAACACAATTACAAATGACTCTTCATATATATAAAGATCTAAATAATTGGAGAAATGCTAATTGCTTATGTTTAGACCAAACAGATAAAATAAAAAGTTAAAATATTTTCTAAACTAATTTGTCTATTCAATGTCTTACCACTGAGATTTCTGAAGACTTACTCTATAGAGTAAAAAAAAAAAAACCACAGCAAAATTTGTCTGAGGGAACAATATATCAAGAATATCATGTGAATCAATAGGGAATCAATGAAAAAAAAATTAACTGGGCCTAGCAGTACCATATCTCAACCTGCATTACAGAGTATTAATAATTAAAAAAAATTTGAAATGGATAGGAAATAGATTGCTTGGTCAATATGGTAATTTAGGTACAGAGCATACAGAATCAGATGAGGCAGTAAGCTAGTGTTTGATAAACCCCCAAATCCCAATTATTGTAGCAAGAACTATTTGACAAAAACCTTCAGCATTGAGTACCATCACGTTCCAAAAGCCTAAATTAGTGGGAGGTGGAGGTTGGGCTTCTGTTGCTCAAAACACTTTGGAATAATTTTTTAATGTATGTATATATTATAAAATTCCATAGTAGAATGTATGATCCATAAGTATAGTAAGTATGATTTACTCAAATGAATCCCTTACGTGATACTGACTGCAATGAAGCAAAGTAGATACAGTACTTTGTATGGAATTAGGAAGATCTCATTTCAAATCCTCCCACAATCATTATCTGTATAATCCTGGGCAAGTTGTTAACATCTTGATGCTTCAGTTTCCTTATTGATATAAATAGGGTGTTAATTTAAATGGCCTCTAAGGTGTATTCCAGAGTTAGATTTATTATCAAATATGAAATTCCAGTGTCAAAGTATATTTATTGGGTGAATAAATTCCCAAACTCAATTTTGTTAGTATGTCATGTTAATATGTCTCTTTAACTATCTTGTGGAGTGCTTTAAAGCCGTTTCCCCCATATTGAGACAAAAAAAATAATTTAATTCTCTTTAAATTTCGAAAATAAAATCATGCTATAAACATTATGAGGAGGAAAAGGTGCTTATGTAATCAAAACTAAAATGATGTAAAGAATCACCATTACAATAAAGTTTATAAATTTGCATTAGAATCTATATTCCTGGAGAAGCAATGCTTTCCATCAGATGAAGTCCTGTACTTGGAGACTGGACAACCCTGGATCAAATACCTTCTGTCTGTGCATCACTCTAGGGAATTTATTTTGCCTTTATGTGTCTCAGGCAACTACTAAGGAATTATCTACTAAACCATCAGAGGGTAACCATTCTTAATGCTGACATTTCCTTTGAAGATTCCTCGTACTAGACATGGTGTCTCTGGACTACAGTAAGGCAACAAGCAAATTATGTCTTCCATGTCCCAAAGAATATTCTCTTTATAGAGAAAAAGATTCAAAGAGTTAAGTCAACTTGCTTTGTTAAATACCTCCTATGTAGCAGTACAATTTCTGCTTTTGAAGAATTCACAGTACCAATGACCCACAAGCAACTGTGTATAGGCTACATAACTGGGCAAGTCGCTTAACCCAGAAGAGCCTCAATTGACCCACCTGAAATTGGGAGCAACCTTAACTATAGTGCCTAATTTTTGAGTCTGCTGAAGGCTTAAATGAGATAATGAATGTAAAGAAATTTGCAAATATTAATGATATGATATAAAAGAAAGATGATATTACTGTTGCTGCTGCTGCTGCTGTTCTCATTGTGGCCAAATGTAAAGATAAATCTGAACTATCATAAGAATTTTTACTTCTTCAGTGCACTTGTCATATTTTAATTTTCATTATGCCTATCTGGCTATGTCTTATCTTCCCTGCAAATTTTAAGCCCTTTGAGGTCAAAGTATCTATCTTTCTTGTTACCATATGTCACTGACTGCTTGATGTTTGTTTGCTGGAATGGCCTTAATAATAAACCCAAACAGAAAAAGGCACTGCTTTGTAAGCTGTGATCCTTTATGCCATCTTTTTATTCTGGTAAATGTTTGCTCTCTGACTTAATTTAGCCCATCTCTTTGTGTGTGAGTGTGTGTGTGTGTTTTAGTAGTCTCCAAGGTATATCAGAGTTTTTAAAACAGCACAGTTTAAAAAATATTAAAAAGCAAACCTGAACTCTGACAGAGATCCAAATTAAGAATCTAGTATTGCGTTTAATTAGATGTGAGGCTGTAACTCCCTCTCCCCACACATCACTTGCTATTGAGGAGTCACCAGAATAGAGGGAACCTACATGTAATTAATGGGCAAAAAGAGATGTATTTACTAAAGAGGTGGTTGGGTGATAAAGATGAAACACATTTCTCAAAGTTAAGTCAGGATCTATCATGAGGCTATGGATACTATTCCTGATTTATCATAATTTTAAGATATAGGTAAATGGATATTTCTTTGTTTCTTCTTTTAAAGAGTTGTAGTTATGACATAACAATGGCTGATCTCCTGATATGCCTCCTCAGTAATTTAGTTGCAGCTCCATTTCTATGAATCATAGCCAAGTAATTAATCTTTTTACCTAGGAGACAGCGCTGGTGATGTTAATAAAACACAGGAACAATAATACATTTATATAAGAAAAAGGACAGGAAAGACCTGTTTTAGGGTATTATTAAAAGAGGATGTTTTGGCAGGCTTGTAGAGAGATAGAAGCTTGATATCAGTGTGCGAAAGATCTCATTACTGGTTAATAGTAGTGTACAGCAGACACACATGGGGAACAGAATTTGACTCAGAAGAAATATATTGGTTTTTAAAAATACTGCAAAAGTGAGGTTGAGGGAAGTTCACTTGTTTGTATGCTACATGTACTGCATTCATTCTAATTGCCTTTTCAAGGCATTCAAAACCCATTCTATAGATAGGCTGCATCTGTTTTTTTTTCCCAAGACACACATTATCCTGATTAAATATTTGAAATTAAGATCAAGTGATTTCAGTGTGTATTCATTTTGATTATGCTGACAGGTTTTGTAAGGGGAACAAAGTTCAGCAACCTCTTGTAAGTGTTTCAAGAATCAGAAGTGGTACAATTTGGTGCCTAAGATGGTTTAATTTGCATATTCTGGAAAGATGTCATAGATTTAGATTTGGAAGCTTCCTTAGGAAATCTATAGATATCCATGTTGTGTTTCATAATTTCTAAAATTCCCGTTTCCATTCATTCAAAACATTAGCAACTATGAGGAGTGTTGGACTTGAGACTGAAAATCTGAGCTTGAATCCTATCTTCAACTCCTTTATCTGTGCTACCTTGAACAAGTAATTTGATCTGCTTCAAAGTCAGTTTTCTAATCTGTAAGTGGAGATAAGAATGCCAACTATTTCATATGGTGGTTTTGGGAATCAAATAAGATCATATAGGGGCAGCTAGGTGGTGAAGTGAGTAGAGCACCGGCCCTGGAGTCAGGAGGACCTGAGTTCAAATCCAGCTTCAGACACTTGACATATGTACTAGCGGTTTGACTTTGGGCAAGTCACTTAACCCCAATTGCCCTGCCAAAAAGCAAAAAAAAAAAAAGAACTTGATATGTTGTTTTTAAAAAAAAGATCATATATATAAAGCTTTTTGCAACCCTTAAAGCATGATATAAATGCTAGCTGCTACTATAATTAACAGCAAACATGTGACACAGGGTACCATAAAACTAAAGTCAATTATTTTCTGCAGATAACCATGACAATGCATGGAAAAGTAGCACGATATAGTGCCTTAAAGATAGTAAGACTTGAGTTAAAGTATCACTTCTGAAATATACTCATTTGGTACCCTAGCCTATTCACAACCTCTCAGGACATTCTCTAAGACATCTCTGAGCATCTCTAAGACATCTCTAAAGAGGACTGCTCTAAGACATTCTCTAAAACATCATGTTGAAGACGATGTTCTGTATTACTTTGGTACATGTAGTTTCCTCACTTGAAAGTCAACTAAAACAACTAAATCATAGATCTATTCCTAGTCTCTGTCTTTGCCATTATGATCTTTACCATATGATTCTCAAAAGAAAATTTCCTCATTCAACACACAAAACTATGTTATATTTTATTAAAGTGCTTTATACCAAAACCTTTGCATGAAGAATTTGGTTATTTTATTTATAAAAAAATTATTTTTGTTGGAGATTTTGCATGACTTTGTGGGGTTAAAACAGCTGGATGACAAGTGAACAAATCAGTCAGTCATCTATGTTTAGTCTACATAGACTAAATATTCACAGATTGAGAAGATCCTGCCGAGCTCGTGAAAACCCTTGTTTTCTCTTCCAATGTGTACATTTAGAATGGAAATAGAGATTTCTTGACTCTTGGGATTTCTTGGTTCCATCCTATACTCCAAAACAGACACTCTAGCCCTAAATAATCTGTAGTTAATAACTTCATAAATAGCTGTGTTTTTGTGCTTCCATATTTCCTTTGAGTAGATGATTTTTGAAAATCAACAATTCATTTTAATCCAATGAAATTCAACAAATATTCATTAAACACTTACTACATACACAGGACCCTGGGAATAATGAGATGGAAACAAGACAGTTGCTTCTTTCAAGAAGCTTCCATAACAAATGAGTGAAAGTGTTGGAGCAGGAAATCTTCATTTTTGTTTCATTTTAATCACAAATTAATTGTGTGACCACATGCCATATCACAGGGCTTCTTTATGCCTCAGTGTCCTGAGTTCTAAAACCAAATTATAAAACTAGATGATTTCTAAGCATCTTTTTTTAGGTCTGAAATTATATGTGTACACATATTTCTAAAATGATGTGCTTTCATGAACTACCTAAGTCATACATAACTTTTATGACTGGAAATCCTATGCTCCATTAAAGCAATGCAATGGGTCAAAATGTTGTTATTGTCATTCAGGAGATTCATTATGTAAAAATAAGGCTTGGAAGGAAGACCAAGTTTTATTTCCTTTTAAAAAATGAAACAACCTTACGTTTTAATGAATCCTCTATGACAATCAAAGAATATAATACATCTCTATGAGATATGTCATATGCTATGTTTACATGCATACCAACTAATTTAAAAAATGCAAGTGAATATAATAAACAGGGTGCTTTTTGAAATATTTGCTTAATAATATTGATAATTAGTTGTTTAACAGAAGTCAATTTCTTTTCAAATATCTACTGGTTTTGCAATAGAGATTTTTTTTTGTACTCACATGGCCATAGAGAGATGTTTTAAAAGTTTAAAATTAGAGAAACCTTGAACATTTTCCCCTATATTTTCTGCTACAGATATACATCTACTAAATCACCCTGATGAAATATCTACGATCCCCATCAGAGATCAGCCAAAATGATTTCTTGGTTGTAATAGGCAATGTTAGGGAAATAATATGACAGGGAAATCACAGAGTGCTCCCATTATAAGGGATGTGGTTTCCAAGGGATGATGAAATCTTTATTTAGTCTGAAATGGTCTAACACCAATTTTGACTCTAATCCAGTCTACTGGTCAGCACAAGGTATGAGCTTCATTGATAGAAAAACAGCTACATAATCTGCAGGTAGACAGATACCTCATTTTCTGAGATACCTACAATTTTCCTCCAACTGGCTTGTACTTTTCCTAGTTAATAGTCCATACACAAAGTTCACCAATTCTCCAAGCTGCAATTCATAGTCATTCTCTGTCAATTAGACCCAGATGGCAAAATTAAAGGCCCTTCACATCATTGCACAACAGTAATTTTAGTTCATCAAAGATCTGTACCCCATGCAGTTTTTTCACAATTAATATTTAAGTTCCTGTTGGGCAAATGCTTCATGAACAATGACATGTACTCTGGGGCTAGAGGATCCATCTTCTTGTCAGGGCTGATGGAGAAAAGAAAAGTAGTGTGAGGACATGATAATTACATAGTGCCTGAAAAGGTGGAAGGTGAGACAGTACAGATGGGAGGGAAGATGAAAGAAGCTTTCACTCTTAAAGAATTTCAGGAACAACAGTGAACTGTAACTGAGCCTCATCTGCAGTGGGAGGAGTCCTGAGCCCAGGAAAGACTGAAGAAAAGAGGGAGGTAACTGAATTTTGGGCATTAAGCATATTCCAGAAAATTTAATGTTTAAAGGAATTGAATTCAATACAACAAAACGCCAGAAATTCATGGTAAATCTGTGTGTATTTTTCAATCACTCTTCTAAAAAAGCAATGCCTTCTGACTGATTTCATGACAATCATTCTGAATTAATCATTCTGTGTGAAGCTGAAGAGAAGAGAATTCTCCATTTGCTGGGTTTGCTATTCACTCACGGAGTAAAACTGCAGGACTGAAATGTTTGGTCTCTTAGCCCTTGTAATTAACAAATTAGGATTGGTATTCCATGTTGTCCAGAGTGTCATTTGTGCACTATTCTGTAATATGTTTCCTTTGTTGTCATACTACTGTAATTGAAGGAAATAACTTTTAAATTGTATCTGGAACTCTGACGTTAAGTTTATGCTTAAATGAGCATAGAGTCAACAACTATTGCACCACCAAAAGATGTCCCATGATGAGTTTCCTTTGCCCAAACTTTGCCATTAATACCTGATTTTAAGTGACCTGCAGGGCTTCTTGATATTATCCAGTTTTCTGATAAAAGTAGGAGGAAGCCATTCTGTTATACAAGAATGAATCTACTGAAGCTCTAAATTTGTTTGACTATATTTACTGTGAGAATTTTATTTTTTTCTTCTTTCCTTGGAAGTAAAGAAATGCTTTTTTTATTGAAAACATAATAAGAATAAAGTGAATATACATTTAAAGAATATTTGCATTTTTCTGTCTTTCCTTTCCAGACCAAGTGCTGGAAGCAAGGAACATCTTTCCTCCAACAACCATAGAAAATGCTGCTGTATCATGTCCTAAGTAGTTATTTGGGTACTAGACAAAACATGCTACTTTTAGAGGGGGGTAGGATGACTTTTTTGGTTTGTTTCCTGAAGAAGAAATATATTTCTCAACTGTAATAGGAGGAAAAAAAGCCCCAAGAAATTTCTTTGCAATAAAATAGACCCTACTGAACTACATAATTTGGATAGGTACATTTCTTTCACATTAAATTCCTTTTGCATCAGCCTACAACTAATTCATTTAGGAAAACTATAGTGAGCTTGTTTAATATAAGATATTAATTCCAAACATCTAGTTTACTTGATTATTTTTCATCAGTACAGTGATTTGGTTAGTATAGGGAACCCAAAGAGATGAAATTCCCTTTTTTTTTATTCAGATAAGCTCCTCCACTGGAACTTAAGAGACTTAATTGCTTGGGAGCACTGAGAGGTTATGTGACTTTTTCAGTTACTCAGTACACATTTATCTGAGGTAGGACTTGCACCAAACTCTTCCATGTTTTAAGAATACCTCTTACTTTAGCATTAACATAAATTATGTTGACAGTTTTCACTGAATTGACCAGTCATACCTGAATTAACCATGTAGAGCTAATGCATTTTTATAGCTGTGGTTGAAAACTTTAGACCATCTGAAGCTTTTGGTCAGAATTGCCAAAAGAACTAAGTAAAAGCTTTTCTGAGATGTAAAACATTGGCATAATTAACACATATTTTGCCTCATTTAGCACAAAAGAAAAAAATATGATACTAATAAAAATGGGAAAATAACAGTAAAGCAATTAAATTTGATCAAAGGAGCTAAAAATATTGATTAAAAAATTAACATCCATAAGTTACAAACACTGCACAATAGTAAGTGTAGTTTATAACTCACTTCACAACAAACTTTTGGGATAGGTAATCATTATTACATTAATGCATCTAAAGACAAAACAACAATAACAACTCCATCTGAGAGATCTAGAGACCCAACGATTTGCTCTTAGTGACACTCTGTAAGTAGCAGGGTTGGGGTTCGAATTCAGAGCATATGACCCAAAGTCCAGTGATCTATCCACTAGTCTCTACTATCACCTCCCCATCTTCCTTCAAATGCATATTTTATTCCTAAAATAGAAAGAGCCCCTTCTTGCAACTTGAATAAGAAAAAATAAGAAAGATAAATCAACCCAAACATTGACAAATCCTTTAAATGTTCCTCTGCCATGAATTAAAACTATCCAAAGTTGGCCAGAGGCTGAATCTGCATGCAAGCTATTGCAGGCATTTTATCAGTGTTTCTAAGAGTCTTCTAGGACAGTTTTGTCTATTATCCTATAGATAACAGAAACTGGTAAACAATTGTGCTAAAAACCCCATCTTGAGCTCAAAGCTACTTCTCCTATTAGCTTTTCAGAAGTTCAAGACTATTGCTTTTTTCAACCATGTCAAACTAGCAGAAAAATAATGTGGAGAAAAAGTCTTTTTTTTAATTCTTTTTTTTTTTTTTTGGTGTGTGTGTGTCTCTGTATTTTCTGTGGCTACATTCTGACTTTAAATATTTTACCTATAACATGGATTTTGTATTACACAAAATTTTTAAGAAGATCATTTTTAAATAGTCAATAAAAGCCCTTAAATATCCAAGCTTCCGCCATCTAGACCATGATAATTTAATATTTATGGACTTTGGAGGAAATAGGGATTTTATTCAAAAGAGCTTTATATGAAAATATAGTTAACATGAAGATATACCATTCTTTAAAGAGACTCTTCCTTCTCTCATTTACTGATAGGACCTGCTACGTTTAATTTTCATATATCTAGAGATGCATGTAGCCTAAATAAACAATGTAAATGAAAGTTATAAGGGATTTTTCTGAGACCAGAATCACTTGAAAAGAATGTGGATGTTTTTTGGAATAATTTCCTGTGTGAAATTCAGAAAACACTTATTGAGTCTGTATTACAAAGAGAAGTTGCAGAACTCTATTTCTTTAAAGGGCCTGCATAATACAGGGTGATGACTATTGGGCCTAGAACCAGAGGGCTACCTTCAACTCCTGTGGGCTTCTACTTATTAAGTATGAGCTACTGCAAATTTCTTAAAAAATTCTGGGCCTAACTTTCTCATCTTTTAAAGGGGGATGAGAAATAGATGAGAGAGACAAACTAGAAGGATTCTGTGGTTCTTACAGGGTCTAAATTTATGGCTTTCCCTTTTGATTTTTTTTCTTTGCTGGGGGTGGTGGTGATGGTGAAAGTATACAAAGTATTTTCCTCTTTAACACCTAAAAAACAAAATTCAAGCTATACTATTTTGTTTACTTATGAGAATAAGGGAGACTGAATCATTCCAAGGGCTCCCTTCTTCAGTTCATGTTGAGTGTTGACTACATTTAGCTTCTTAGTTTGAAGCTTTCGTGTTTTGGTATCTCAACAACGGAGCAGTCAACTGAATAATTAGGTATGTGACATACTCTCAAGAAAGCTCTTTGATATTGCTGGAAGCTCTTTATTTTCCCATGAAAAACACTCTGGAAACCCTGACAAGTTTGGGAGTGATTACACATTGACTATGGCATAGTTTTCTATTTCTGTTGGATCAATGGTATGTCCATTGTATAGAATTTCAAGATGGAATGGTAAACACTCGCAGCCAATCACCAGTTTAATAGATTGATCATGCCATTCAAAGGCCAAAGGTCAAGTGTAATAGATCAATCATCACAAATTATAAAGAAGAGGAATGAAATGAACTTTGCCAGGTCTCAAGGCAAGCTGGGATTAGTTGACAGAAAAAAAATAGTGATAAAATCTGATCATTTTAATATCCCTATTCTCAGAGAAGCAAACATTAAGACATGAGGCATCCCGTCACGGAATACAACTGCAAAACAGGTCTTATGTTTATTTTTAAAGAAAAACAGGGAGCTATAAACAATGCCCTCTGGTTACTCACATTTATTTAGAGACAGAAAGCAACAGCACAACTTAAAATAAAGCAAGAGCCTTGATCTAGACATGGATCTTAAGGGTCAGCAGTAAAAGCATTCCCTGTGTGGAGGTTATGGAAAGAATCAATGACAGATGAGTTCCTTTATCTCTCCCACAGACTAGGAGGTAACACGCAGGAACTTCACAGATTGGCTTCCTTTCAAAGAATGTAACCATGAAATGCAACAAAACTATGTTCCAAGAATGTTAGAATTGCCTGAAACAACCAAATCTAGGAAATTCTGACAGAACAATCTTCCCCAAGTTGATTCCCACTGTGCCAAAATATTGCAGATCAGCATGTCTATAAAGGGTTTTCATACCATATGTGTTCTCATACCTAGATACAAAGAAAATGATGACTTCAAATTAAATAAAACTCAAGAAGGGAGAAACAATTCTAAAAAGCTACCAGATACTATAATGATTTTTGTGTGCTACACAAAGGATTTAATCTTTGATTTTTCTTTGTCTACAACTCTCTCTTATGATAACCCTTACTCTAATTAATATTGGCAGTAGATTTTTCTAGACTAGATTTAGTCAGCTATGAGATGAGACATCCTCTCAAAAGTTTCTGGTCCAAGGTTTAGCTCTAAAGATCATCATCTTTAATTCTACATATGATATCTCCTTTGAGATATACTCTGCAGATTTAATCTGTCCCTACATTTACCCCAATGCCTCTTACTCCTCCTATCTGCAAAAGAAGTTACTTCCCTTTGACATTCTGTCTCCCCAAGAAATGTAATTTCTTCATCGTCAGAAGAATTTCTTGGAGACCTCCCTGAATTTGCTTCATGTTAGTCACTTAAAAAAAAAACCTGAAATTATTACAATCTTTGAACTCAGGTCCTCATGACTCCAGGGCCTATGCTCTATTCACTGTGTGACCTAGCCACACCCCTTCCCCTTAGGCTCTTTATGCAATTCTGGGAGAGTGTATCACAGACCTTAGAAAAGATATTTTGTACTTCTTGTAGTACTTTAGCTAATAAAATTCTTTCTAAACACAAATCAAATCTGGTTAAATTATAATCAATCTGTAATCATCAAGGAATGCATACTGGTGAGAGTTCAGGAATTGCATAACATTAGAATGACATTTTCACCCCTCAGTACTGCCCTTGGAGCTCTGAGGGTAGGTAATAGCCACACTCTGAAGACTTGACTGGTCAGTGTGGATGGGACACAGTATCTGCTACCCTATGTTATGGTAGTTCTCCACTAAATGCCTACTCAGATCCTCATCACAATGTATAGGCGACCATAGATTTAATGACAGTGGAACACAAACTCTGGCAGGGCCTATCATTCTTTGAGGACAGCCAAGAAACAAGCATTAGAGGACTGAGATAATTCAGTTCCAAGGCTCTTATCAACAGAAATATGATTACCTGGGGGTGACATTGTTCAGGCATAGAGCCATCTCAGAGAAATGGTCATTAATCCGGGTTGGTGAAGAGGGTATGCATACTGACCAAACAACGTATCTTTAAAATATTAAAATGTATATTCTAGTAGCTAGGATATTTGGTTCATGAAAGCCTCCCAGTCTCTGACCAAGTGAGATAAATAATTTGTTATATTTGTGCAAGATATTAATAGATGTATATCTTTCTATTGGAATGGATACAAATGGGACCATAAGTGGACAAAGTAAAATTAAATTTCAGGAAAGTTAAGAAAAATTTCATTTTAAATCATGAGTCAGAGCTTTTACAGTAGGGCATGATAGATATTGTTCTTTTCAACCTGCCTCCATGACATAGATTATGAAATAACCTTTACATCAGAAATTGAAACTGTACTTAGTTATTAAGAAACAGACCTGATTGACTCACATGGAATTTGTGAGGTGTCTTTAATGAGAAGTGAAAGGATAGAACATGTCCATTGGGTTGAAACAAAGGGTAATATCATTGTGTGGAAGCTTGTCTTACTTCATAGTTCATAGCTCACCTACATTTGTTGATTTTCCCAATTTGAATGAAAGCTCCTTGACAACAGGGACTATCTTCTTTTTTTTTATTCATATCCTCCGAGCTTAAGACAGTGCTTTATACATAGTGCTTAATGAATGGTTTTTCATTTATTCGTTAATTTGTTAACTTACTCATAGACAGAGAATTCTCAGCCTATTCCATTCTGCCATATAAACACTTATGAAACAGCTATATTGACTCTTTGTGACGTTATCTGTTACTTTAATTAATTCAGTTTCTTTTTTTGATTCAGCAATAGAAAAATTAAAATAAATAGGTGAATCTTCTCCACCAAGACTAGATTGTCCATTTGTACTTGGTTGCATTTCAGACAACATGATTTTATTGTTACCTGAAAGTATTTATTCTGAAACATATATTATATAACCTAAAAAATTGAAGTGTCTTAGGCCCATCAGTGTTAACATACCCTTTTGACATCTGTATCTCAATTCTATCTTACCTTTTCATTTTGCCCTCTGAAACATTCACTTTATCATAAAAAATGCTAATAGATCTTCTCCTTGAAATAACTTTTTAAAAATAACTTTAAATTTCTTATTTAATTTTACTTGTGCATTTTCCCCAAATAAAAGGTAAAATCTTTGAGACTAGGGAGTCTTTAATTTTTTTTGTCTTTGTATTTGTTAGCAAATTGACTGACACACTGAACACTCAATGAATGCCTGAATCAAATTGATAGACTGGTGAACAAATAAATACATTAAATCTACTTGGGTCAAGACATAAGCTTCAGAACAATTTTGTGAAAGGGATTTTTTTTAAGATTATTAACTTCTAGAAAGCATAAAGTAACCTGTTGTACCTTCAACATATTCATTACTACCACTGTATTTTTAAAAAATGTCCTTTCTTAATTTATTTGATCATATTTCATGTGTTAAGCTGAGGAAATATTTGGACACCAGAAAACTGAGGTGAGCAAGGGTGATATAGACAAGGGTATTGAAAAAGAGAATAAATATCTTGATGCAGAGAGTATGAAGAAGATGGCACATTAAAAGCAATGGACAAAGAGATGAATCTGGCTAATGGGACAGTGAAGGAGAGGAAGTTATAATTCCAGAGGCAAGAGACAGTAAGGGTGTGGACTGAGGTGATGATCATAGTAAAAGGATTGCTTTCAGTTGCAACTGTGAAGTTTCAAGGGACAGGTATTAGCATGGAGTGAAGGACAGTGATAAACTGAAAATGAATGATCCTTTTATTTCCTGGGAAGCTGTTGAGAAGGTTGCCTTTCCTACTGGAAGAGGAGGTATATGGAGAGGCGCCTGATCTATCCCTGCTGTGTTTAATTTGGTTTAGTGATGGAGAAATCCAGTTGGAGTGTGTTTTATGTACAGCCTGGATTGATGAAGAAAGTGTAGTCAAACACTGCTAATTTCAAACTTGGGATAATTCAAGAAGGAGTTGGATTGAAGTTTATTTTTGCAGATCTATGAAGAAAGGGCTTGCCAAACAAATTAATAATGCAAACATTACAGAGAGAATGCTTAAACTACTTAAGAAAAGAAGCTGTTTCCAAACACTGTCAAGAATTTTAGAAGCACTCACAAGTTACCATTTAACTTGCATATTTTATTCTCTCTAGTATTTCCTCCAAATATACTTTTTTGAGAAAAAATAAAGAAATAAGTAGTCCTGTGAGTTTTTCCCAAAACACTCATTTTCCTTCTTTGAAGTCGCATCTATGCCTGTCAGCAGAAGCTCCTCAGGGGCTAAAAATGTTATATTTTCACTATATTTTTCTTTTCCCATTAGGGAAAACATTTCATATGAAGTAAAATTTGTTTTGTCCTTATGAGGTTGAAAAAGCGAGGTCAAGTGATTCAAGAAACAAACATCCCCTTTGCTGCTGGAGTGAAGAAAGTGAATCAGCCATTCATTCTATCCACACTGATGCCTTATTTTCTCTACTTTTTTTAAAAAAAATTTTGGAGGAGGGAAGGCAGGGCGATTGGGTTTAAGTGACTTGCCCAAGGTCACACAAGTAGCAAAGTGTGTCAAGTGTCTGAGGCCAGATTTGAGCTCAGGTCCTCCTGTCTCCAGGGCTGGTGCTCTACTCACTGGGCCACCTAGCTGCCCCTTTTCTCTAGTTTTTATCTCCAGTTTGCTCCCTCTTCAGAACTTGGCAAGAACACCCTATAGGAAGAGTAGGGGCATTATATCGGCCTGCTTCTCACCTTTCCCCCTGCCCCAAGTCTGTAGTAAATTACCTAAATTCCTGCACTAGAGTTCAGATTAATCAGTGAGCAGTCACTATACTTAATAGAGACCCAGATCTACCACACTGTCTTTAATTGCAATGTGTTTTTACCCAATGCTATGGGGAAGCAAGTTGAAAAAGTTGATACAGCACCATACCTGGAGTCAGAAAGACCTGAGTTCAAATCCAGCCTGTGACACTTGCTATCAGTGTGACGCTGGGCAAGTCATTTAACTCTCTTTGCTTCGGTTTCCTCATATGTAAAATGAGCTGGAGAAGAAAATAGCAAAAAAAACTCTAGTATCTCTGACAGACACAAAGGTTAGACACAATTCAATGACTGAACAACAACCCTATAACTTTGATCCAGAGTTCAGGCTTCCTCCTTGGGATTGTGGGCTTCTGATTGGTGAACATTCACCATATTGAACTTGAATCCAGATGCATTTATCTCATGTCCTGCTATGTACCAATCTCTTATTTTTTCTCTTCCCTCTTCTTCTTTTCTGTTTTCCGACTCTAACTCTTAGAACGGTAATTAAGTCAATACTAGCATTTCAGGAAAAAGACATATCAATAAACTATACTGACTCTAACAACCACCACTATGATCTTTCTCAGCAAAAAAAAAAAATTCCTATACGTTGATTTTCTTCATTTATTAAATGCAAGCTTCTTGGATTTAGCCATTATCTTTTTTGCTAGGCTTTTTTGTTTTTATCCGCAGTCCAGCACCTCACACAGAATAAGTGCTCAATTAATTACTTTTTTCTTTATTTCATCTTCAAGCCTGAAACTAGAAATGATAATGAATCTTTTCTTCAATATATTTATTTCTCTGTGTGTCTATTCACAAACTTTTTGTTTATAATTAATCTATTCTAGTGTTGAGAACACACTGGCACAATATATTTATACTAACTTCATAACAAAGTAATAACTACATATGTGGACCTTCTATTGTAATTTTTTACTTGAAACATGAAGAATAAATGAAGGGTTGAATTAATGGGCAAAATATAAATCACTTATTATGAATCTATTCCTTGTGTTGCTCTATGATAAACACTGGAAACCAGGGGAATTGCTAAAGAAGATGTGAAATGTTCAAGAGTATAGTTCTAATTAACTTTACCAATAATTTCCATGCAACCATGAGTGAATCATGATACTTCAGTCAATAGGAATGAGAATTTCAAAGATTAATAGAGGTTGCCAAGAATGGCAATGAACAAATATTTAGATGCTAATCTAATTTCCTCTTCAGAAGAAAAACATGAGGGTGTGGAATGGCTAAAATAAGCAAGTAAATATGATACAAATCATCTGTGCATTTAAAGTAGGACCTTTTATTTAGCAGGTTTCCTTTACTGAATACCTATTTGTCAGCCTGAGTCACTAAGATTTCACAAGTACTTGTTGAATATCTACCAATGAGATCATAAGTCAAAAAGTAAAAAAAAGAAACAACTACAGACTGAGTACTATATCCTACTGTATATACTTGAGAGTAGTACAATTACTTTTATTTTCAAATAATAAAATGTTTGTTCAAAAGAAATTAAATTTAAATTAAAAAAAGATTCCCTCAGGTTAAACTGTGATATGAGTTTTCCTTTATGGGATTAGACAAAAAGATTTCCATATATTTTACATGTAAATATTAAATAGTTGAAGCCATGCAAATGAATGTCACTGTGAAATTCTGTGAAATTTATAGAAAGAAGAGGAGGGTACAGTAAAAGCTCAGTGTTATCCAACTAAAAAGTATTTTTAAGATGTGGAGTATTCAAGTAGGGAGGTTGGAAAGCTCAAACTTCAATGGCAGGGATCAGATCTGATCCAATGTCAGACCATTTGTGGAAGGTCCAAGGCACAGACTTCTCTGAGGTCCTTGAAGATAACAGCACTGACACACCCAGGTCTCAATAATGAATTCTTCTAAGTGTTTACACTCAAATTTGCACTGCATATTTCTATTGGGCTGGAACAAATTATAGTATATTACATAATTTTAACTTCAAATTATGTAAATTGAAATACATGTGACTACTTCATGGGATTCATTATTTGTACTAATTAGGACCTAGTTGTACTCAAAAAAAGCAGCAACAAGCCCTCAGAAAATAAAGATTAGGACCAAACAAGGCCCTAACATTACCTCCAGAAGTGTATAAAGCTGACCATTTGACAAAGTTCCAATTTGAGAAGTAATGCTTCATGAAGGAATAAACAATACAAATAAACCAAAAAGCACCTATAATGAAGAGCCTTAATTGCACAGGGATGCCCAAGAAACAGGGTAAAACAAGTAATTACATAAAATATAAAAACGAAACTCCAAACAATAAAACAGTCTTCAGTGTTCAAGTAGATGCGGTTTTACCAGGTCCTTGAAAGGAATAAAACAGAATATAAAAACATTGTTCTATAAATGGAATGAGACCTCTTGAGAAAATAATTGGAAAATAAGTGAAAGCTCTAGAATAAAGGTTTTGAAGGAGAATTAATAGTTTAGTACCTATGGATCATAAAAATTTCCCCAAGTAACAGATATCCTAAAACTTCAAATGTACTAGCTTCAAGTTAAATACATGTTGTCATAAGAAAATTTAAATCAAAGTCAAAAGACCAAAAAGAAAAAAGAAAGAAAATATGGAGTATCTCTTTTTAACAACAACTGACCTGCCTGGAAAATAGTTTGGGGTAGCAGTGGTGGGGGGGTCAGGTCATGGGGAGTGGCAATTTATCTAAGAATCATTAGACTATACAAAAAGTATGGCCAAACGAAAGATCTTGTATGCTGTATTTCAGGAAATCATGAATAAAAACTTCCTGGACCTAATAGAACTAGAGTCCAAATTTATAATAAAATCCTGCAATCATTTTCTGAAAGTAATTCCAGAATGAAAACATCTAGGAACCTGAAAACCAAAGCCAGAACTTCCATGCTAAAGGCATTCAATGAAAAAGAATTCAAATAGTAAGGAACCAGGCAAGGATTATATTAGGCTTAATAATTGCCACTATAAAAGAATAGAGAGCTTGGAATAGAATATTCCAAAAGGCAAATGATATAAGCCTATAACCAAAATGATGAAAGGGATAGTTTCAGTGAAACCTGGGAAGACTCATGAATTAATTCAGAGTAATGTGAGAGAATAATAGAACTATTTATTAGCCCATAAGCCCCTTGAGAGTAGGGATTAACTTATTTATTTTGTTTTGAGACTTTTCTTTCTTTCTTTGCTGTCTTTTTTTAACTTTCCTTATGTTTCCAGAAATTAATGCAATACCTGGCACACTTTAGGAACTTAACAAATGCACATTGACTAATTGGAGTATAATTATGAGAAATGATGAAAGAGTTTGGTTTAGAGAAATTTGGGAAGACTGGTATGAATTGATATTCAGTGACCTGAGTAGAAACAGAAGAACAATTTAAACAATAACAACATTAAAAAAAACAAAACCTATTTTCAAGGACCTAAGAACACTTATTAATGGAGTAGCTAGCTAAGATTCTATAGTACTGGCTGAGTCATGCTGCATATTTCCTGACAAAGGGATGGTAGACTTAAGATGAAGAACGAAATGTATTTTTGAACATAACTAATGTAAGAATTTGTTTTTCTTGATGATGCATATTTATTATAAGGTTTTTGCTTTCCTTTTCTTCCTTTGGAGGAGCTGATATAAGAAAGAAAGAAAACAATTTTTAAATTAAGTATTTAAACTTATTTTTAATTTTTTTAAAGATGAGACACTTAAGGTGTCTTTATAGGAGTGGCTATAGAGATGATAAGTTGAGGAAAACAGATTTAAAAAAGAACCCTGAATTTGAGAGGGCATCAGGGGACAAACAGCAGAGAATTTTAAAACTTAAAAGATCCTGAAAAGTCATCATAAAGCAATATTGTAACAATAAAAATTCCACTATCAGTCAAATAGTCAGATACCAAAGACAGGTGTCTTTTCTTTTCTTTTCCTCTACCAGAAAAATATAAATAAGGACATGAAGGAATATTTATTGTTGTGGTGGTTGTGATGGTGGGTTTCTTTGTTTTATGGGTTTTTTTTGGCTATTAACCAGTCACTTGTTGTGAACCTAGTAAGTTCCCTTTATCTCATATTGTCTTTTACTTCATCTGAAATGGAAAATCATGGTAATGAGGGGAAATGAAAAGACCTACACCAGGTTTGGGCACCTGAATTCTGATGGTAGTATGATATATCATAAAGGCACAGGGTCTGGGGTTGAGATTAGCCTGGTTCAAATTCTAACTTTATTTTTTAAATATAATCTTGGGGAAGTGACAACCACCATAGGCCTCAGTTTCGTCAACTCTCAAATGAGTGGATTAGATGAGATGTCTACTAAGGTCCTTTATTACTCTAAATGTGGGCAAAAATATTGATCTAGGTTGTTGAAATATTTACCTCGTGTATTCACAGCCTAACTCAATGTCATGTCCTTAGATAGACCCATATGAATTTATATAAAAATGAGAACAAATAATAACTTAGGTTAAATGATACTCAATGAAATATTTACTATATATTTAAAAAAGGGAAGAGAATTATCAAAAGTCAAGCAATCAATATGATCATATACACACTAGCTGAAGGTATTTTTTAAAACCATGAATGGTACAGATAAGGGAAACAAATCTTTTCATCATATCCCATAATATTAGACAGAGTAAATAACCCTTTAATCTTGTCTGAGGTCAATTCTGATAAAAAAGAAGTTCTATTTCACTCATTCAGTCATAAGGTAATGTGCCATGTTCCTCTAAGAAATGCAAGATAACTGAAAAATAAATCCATGGGTGATAGAGACATTATATGTTACATTAAAAAAAACAATTTGGTTCTGACTTTTGTGTTAATGAGAATGATGCCCTTAAACAAAATGTTCTATGATACCAATATCAGAGACAAAAATATAATGGTGGACAGATCAAATCTAATGTGAATTTCTGATATTCATACATAATAATTTTTGTGACATATAGTATGATGAAATTAAAGGAATGTTGATCACAGAGATCACAAGGGCTGAGTCCTAATTTCAGATTTGTTGCTTAACCTTCCACATGACCTTGGTTAATATACTTCATCATCTTTCTACAACTCAGTTTCCTCATATGTAAAATGAAGGGCTTAGCCTCGATGAAGTCTAATATCCCTTCCAGCTTTCAATCCACAATTCGATGAGCCTGTGATCAACCCTACAACCATCTTAGAAACTAGATTTTAAAAATGATTTAGCCTAATATTTGGGGTAATTATCTATCTATATCTATCTTCCTATGTATATATTTATGTAAGCAAAATGTTTATATCTCATGATATATAACTATCTTAGTTAATAAAAGAAGAGTGTTCCAGAACTCAGAGTAAAGAGTTTATATGTTCAAAGATTTTGTGGATTCAGCTGAAAGATAATAGGAAATGATTTAGTACTATATGGTAGAAACTAGCTCTTGCTGTGATGGAATTTCAATAGTAATAAAATTTATTTATTTATTTAGGAAATAAGTCATTAATTAGCAACCCCTGGCAACTTCAAATGAAAGCATATACAGATCATTTTAGGAAGTGTTCTTAAAGGCATTAATTAAACTGTAGGGGAGAAATTTTCAAAAAATGCAAATGGATTAAAAAAAATTCCACTGTACTTATTTGGCCACCTGCCTTCTTGTTTTACCGCTCATTTTCACAGGCCTGACATATAACAGTGCATATTTTAACATAAAATAGCACGTCTGTAACTCTGACATGCTGTATATTTATTCTTGTGTGAAGTAAAAAAATCTCCTTTTTTGTTGAGATGATTATATCTATTTTTTCCAAACCCAGTGTTTCTTTTTAAGTGTAAGGTTTATTTTCACACTTCTGATTGCCAGAGGAACAGGAAAGAGAGGGCCGCACATCAGACATTCAAATCCAGACATTATGCAATCATGATGACAAGGATTAATAAAGATTAATTTAGCTCCCACTTAAAAAGCCCTAGCATTTCAGCAGTACGATTGCTGGGCTTATGAGGAGGAGAAGAATAATTATCATTTGCTTTTGAAATATGCCTTTTTGTTATGTAGCACAGAGCTCTCCATGTTTGGCAGATGGTTTTTGCCAAACTGTTCTTTAGATGCTCATCTCCAATTTGTTACATCTAGGGAGTGGAATGTACATATCCTAGATTTACATCTATACATGAAAATCACCCCACACTTTCTGTTTTCCAGTTTAGCTAATGTTAGTATGTTTTTCTACCCCAAACCAAGAATAAATGTTTCCCCTTTCCAAAAAAAAAAAAAACAAAGCCAAAACAAAAACCTTTCCTATGACCCTATTACCTCATCCTATTTCTATTTGCTTTCCCTGTAAAACCTGTAAGGGGAAAAAGTAATTTGTTTTTGCTATATCTATGAAGCTGTCTTTGTTCATCTTCCCTAGTTCTTCCTCTTTCTTCTCTGTTCTATGGATGCTATCAAGGCTCTGAACTTAGGTCTCATTTCTTCTCTCACTATACTAGGCTTTCTCTACGCTTTGGCAACATCATGCTTTTGCACTGCTTCAATGATGACTCTACCATTATGTATTAATCATTCAATTATCTCTAACTCTAACCTCTTCTCCCAGCCCTGGTCCTATCTTGCCAATTGACTTATGGCTAGCTCCATCTAGATGTCCTGCTGACTATTCAAACTTAAAACATCTGAATCAGAATCTGCCATTTTCCTTCCAAAATCTTCCTCTTATCCTAAATCCCTTAATTCTCCTGATAGCCCAGTCATTTTCCTAGGCAACTACAATAAAAAATTTTGAATTCTCTTTGCCTCTTTCTTCTCTCTCTCCTCTGCTATTCCCCATCTATTGATTTGCTAAGTCCTGTTAATTTTACCTTCACCATGACCCTCTCATCTGTCACTCCTCACTTTCCTTCCACTCCAACTAACATTAATATCATCCATATCTTTATCATCTCTTATTTTGACCCTCTTCCTAATTGCTCTCCCTTTCTACCTATCCCTTTTCTGATTCATACTCCATTTTTCTGTCAATCTAATCTTCTTAATATCAAATTTGGAACATATTCCTTGATGAAACTGCCCTCAGAAATCTTCAGTGGCCCCTCATTTCATATTATACAATTCACCAATTCCTTATTCTGTCCTTTTAGGCTTTCCATAATCTGATTACCAAACCTTCTATACTATTTTTACTAGCCTTACTCACTATAATATACTCTTTACTTCAACAAAACTATATAAGCAAACAGCATACTGCTCTGTCTTTGGATTTATCATCTCAACAGACTTGAATGAATTGTTTTCCAACACCACTGCCTATTGACATCCTTCTCTTTGATTAAGGCTCAGCTTAGGTAACACCTGCTCCAGGTAGAAATAATTTTTATTATGATATAAATCTTATATCACTCTATTTGCCACTGCTATTAATGTACCCATGTTCTTGTTTTTATTGAAGTTTTGGTTTCCATGCTTTGCCTTTCCCATCCACTTACCACACATTCATACAGTACTAGATTATTTCAAGGCCGATATCACTGTTAATTTTCACATTTTAAGCCCAGTGCCTTAAATCATACTTTGAACAGAATAGTTATATGCTTGCTAAATTGAATTATTTATGTGTACATGGTACCACTTTGCATCACATTTGTGACTGTAGCTGCTATTTACACACCACTTTTAATCTCCAAGATACAAGGACTTCTTGGTCTTTTCTTTCATTCTCTTCTGCTCCAGATGTATGGAGTAGAGCCTTCAACCTTGGGAGCTTCAAAATTTGGAAGTTTTATCTGTAGGACTCTTGGAGTCCAGAAATCCAGGTTGGTTATTAAAGCCAGCCTAGCATCCCTAGATATTTAAGAATCAGAGTCATCATCTGAAGTGGCTTTTAGGATTCCAGCCCAGCAGAAGGCCTTGGGGATGCTATCTTTGATTGGAATTTGGTGAAATTAATGCTATTTGGGAATTGAGCTGAGTCTAACCTCCCTACTTACACACACACACACACACACACACACACACACACACCCAAGTCTGTGTAAAATATTTGTATATTTCTTATTGATATATCTCACATAAATGTTCCTTTAGAAAAGTTAGTTCCTGCCTACATAGGGGTTTCAAGAAATGGCAGCAAAATCAGTGCACTCAAACCCTTTTAATCATATCTGCAAACTATGAGGAAGAGACATAAGAGGTTTGGTTCTGATTGAGTATACAACTCTCTGACTTTCATTGCCCTTTACATGTTATCTCCTCCCTTCATTTCCAGATTTATAATGTATTCACCTCTATATTTTATGATTAAGTGAAACTGGATTATTTGCTTTTTTCATGTTGTTCTTCAGTCATTTTTTGGTTGTATTTGTGGCCCTATTTAGAGTTTTCTTAACAAAGATATTGGAGTGGTTTGCCGTTTCCTTCTCCTGCTCATTTTACAGATGAGGAAACTGAGGTAAAAAGATTAACGTACTTGTCCAGAGTCACCCAGCTAACAAGTGTCTGGGGCCAGATTTAAACTAAGAAAGATGAGTTTTCCAAACTCCAGGTCCAGCACTTTATCCATTGTTCCACCTAGTTGCCCCTGTTCCTCATATACAACACTCCATTTTCTGATTCAGTTTTTTTTTCATCTGCTTTCTTCCATATCTGCAAGGCATTCCCTCCTCATCCTCACCTTCATCTTTTTGATTCCTTTAAGAATGAGCTCAAATTACACCTTCTAGAGAGCTTCCTGCTCTCTGAGATTGCCTCCCATTTATATTGTAATATGTTTACTTACACAGATGTTTTACATTGTTTTGCTCATTAGAATGTACACTCCTTGAAGGCAGGAATGTTTTTCCTTCTTTTTTCACCTTTTTTATGTCTTTTTTTTTAATATCCACAATGTCTACCACAGAGCTAGCACATAGTTGGCATTTTAAAATGTTTATTGCTTCACTAAGTGACTTACCAAGGTCAGGATTTGAACTTTTGCACTCTGCTTGTAAATTGATCATTTTATAACCCATCATTCTGTTGTAATCTCATTCTTTGGAATGATCTTGATATAATTAAAACCAGAAGACATAAAAAAGAGGGCACATAGCTTCAAATATGTTTAAATATTCCTATTTTATTTCATTTCTTTAACAAAAATAACAATAGACAAAGCAAAATTTCCTATTGTCTGTACCTTTCAAATGGTCTCAATGGACTGATAATTATTTAAAATTGAAATGGTTGACTAGTCTTTTTAAACTTTGCATAGAGAGCTACTTATACAGAATCATTTTGTGCATCCACTGAGCATGACTTTTTTTTTTTGTCTTTGCTTTTTTTTCTACCTATCAAAACTAAAAAGTGGTTGGCCATAAGCTCTCTGAAAGTAGTCATTATATCTTATGTCACTTTCTCTGAGGATCAGGAAATCATAGATTCATAGCTAGAAAGGACCTTTGTTTCCATCTAGTCCAAACCCCTCCTTTTACAATTGAGGAAATCAAGACATTCTACTTAAATGTGACCTAGAGTCACAGGGCAGCTAAGTGCAAAAATGGGATTTGGACCCAAGTTCTCTGATTCCAAATCCAGGACTTTTTTCATGATATCAGGCCTTGCATCTTCTTAGCATAGTCCTCTGAATATCATTTGTTGAGTAATTAGCCAGCATTTAAATGTAGGCATATGGCTTTTATTTCTATGAATTTTTTTTAATTTTAGACGGATACTAAAACTTTAATGCATAAGAAAAAGAAACATTATAAACTTAAATATTAAATTTAAATATAAAATAAGAAATGAAAAGTTGTGTGCACAGCAGAACATAAGCATGACTTTCAATATCCCTAATTTCTTTATCTCATAGAAATCTTCTCATTCATCCAGATTCATCTTAAGCATTTCCTTCTAAATGGCATACTCTCACTGTTAGTGCCCACCTCCATAGTGCCCCAAATTTTATGACCTTGAATTTGTTTGTATTTATTCTACATATAATTCAGTATGTACTTGGTATTTCCCCATTAGCACATGGACTCCTTCATGGTAGGAACTATTTAATTGTTTTGTGTCCCTTCTTCTAAGCTCAGAAGCTCACACATAGTAGCCTTTTATAAATGGTTTTTGATGGATCAATTTTGTATGAGATGGACAGTACTCATAGAGTGTGTTTATATCTGAGGTACCAAAACTCCTACTAAGCTTATCTGATTGTAATTTTCCATTTCTTCAGATAGCTCTTGCCATCTACACACCGAGCAGAATAGAAAATGAAATGAAGTTTGATATGAGAAAACATCTCTGCCTTATCCCTTTCCCCTCATTTTATGACTAGGACTCCTTGTGAACCAAGTGGTCCTTTGACATTCATTGAATTTCCAGAGATCCCCATTCTGATTTTTAAAGTAGGATGTGATCCTGCACATGGGTGTTTTCATTTTAAAAGACGAGTCTTTAACCCTGAAGTGGTTTAAGAAAAGAGAGTGAGTATCTAAGAGTGGAAATTTTACTACTGTGGCAGCCAGCATGCACAGTGGGCTCAAATCACTTCCTACTTCACCTAAGTATATATCCAGCACTAAATTAAGGTCCATTTGTTTGGCTTCATGATCTACAAAGACCCATCACTACCCATGGCTTATATCCTAGTGTTTTATAGATGAACTTCTATTGACCAAATATACTGAAACAGAAGGTTGGAATACTATTAGGATAATGTTAATATATCCTTAAAATCAGTTTTTGACATTGCTCTCCTTTAAATCCCAAACACTATGCTGTCTTTATCCATTTTGTGTTTCCATTGTGGATAATTGAACTGAATTAATTTGTATCAGTATGGATTTCAAGTGGATGGAACCAAAGCAAATTGACAAGCATTTATTAAGTGCCGATCATGTGCCAGGCTCTCTGTTAAGTGCTGGAGATACAAAGAAAAGAAAAAAGAAACCTGTTTTTAAGGAGTTTGCAGTCTAATGAGGGAGAGATAACATGTACATAACACTTTATAAATATAAATGGAAATACTATAGATAGTAAATAGAAATAAAGATGAAGAACAGAGTCCGTGTTGTATCCACTATGACGTGCAGTAGAGCGATCAATACACAGATCTTCTCCATCGGTGTGTAGACCTTATATGGATGCTGTGTGCATATAATGCAATTGGTGCAGACCTGAACAAGAGAAGGTTGAGCAGTTTGGATTGACTCTGGAAAATTATACTGCACATTTTATGAACTCAAGCTTTGCCCAGAAACAAAAAGTCTGTCTTTATAAAACAATAATTGTTTTTCTTTTTCCTGATAATGTTTCACAGTTTGAGTGATGGAATGCCCAAATGTCTGAGGAATTAAGGTTGAAGGTAACCCAAAAGGCAATGGAAAGGTGGGTATAAATGGGCTGCAATACATTACCAAAATAAGTAATGTAGTAGAAATCATACAAAGTATAACATTAGAGAGATGTGGGATCAGAAAAAGAATATGGGCTGATAGTGAGTAAAGAATAATTAATTGACAGCCTTCCTGGAACAACATTAAAAGAAAGAGGAAGATCAAACATGTTGAATACAGCTCCATCAAGAATGTTGAGGATGGTATAGTTAAAAGTTATCCAGGATGAGAGGGCATCAAAGACAATCACTGAACATATTAATGATTTATCAGATCCTTATAAAAGGATCATTAAAAAATGAAAGGAATTAAGTCTTAGATATGTTACTTAAATAATTTTCATTAGTGATATTTCTAACTGAATTTTTTAATAGCCACAAACTGTTAAATGAAGCTGGACATGGAGCTTTCAGGTAAACCGTATTTAAACTTTCATGCACTTCATGTCACTGAGCATGCTTTCAGAGCAAAGATCAATGTTAACTGATTTGTTGTTGTTCAGTCATTTTTCAGTTGTGTCCAACTGTTTGTGACTCAATTTGGAGTTTTCTTGGCAACAATACTGGAGTGGTTTGTCATTTCCTTCTCCAGCTCATTTCATAGGTGAGGAACCAAGGAAAACAGAGTTAAGTAATTTTCCCTGGGTTACAAAGCTAGTGAGTGTCTGAGGCCAGATTTGAACTCATGAAAATGTCTTCTGGATTCCAGGCCTGGTGCTCTGGCCATTTAGCTGCCCCATTAACTGATTTTCCTGGTCTAAAAACCATTATAATTACCCAGGCTGTACAAAGTTGTTTAAATGAAATATTTATACTGTCATTTTGTAAATAGGTTGGAGAGATTGGATTCAGATTAATAGATATCTATGAAATCCAATCACCATAGGTAGCTATATTTAGTCTTGGGACATTAGTATGGTGTAATCAATTGATTAGCCACTTTTAAGAACTGTCCCAGGACTGATAGTTAAACTGCATTCTGAGAATTGCTTTCTACTGCTTGAGGGGTTGTGTATAATTGCATACATACTCTGCCCTCCTAACTTTTGTCTTGCTTATTATGATGCACTATCCAGAACAATGGTCCCCAATAACAAATATCTCAATATGGTGATCAGTATTCAGAATTTCTCCAATATAATATTCTCCTGATATCAAGTTGTATGAAAAAGTGAAATATCTTCTAATTTGAATGTTCTCATATATATTGTGTTGACTTTTCTCAGAGACATTTCGAGTTAGAATTTTTAATAATGTTATATTTAAGGTTGCAGTTTCTGGAATAGTTCTTATGAATCATTCCTGTATGTACAATTTATGAAGAAAATAATAAGTATAGTGATAAGAATTTGCATTTTAGAGTACTTGTTCCATGATTATGCACAATTCATTTTTTTTCTCCCAACAATTTTTTGCAACTAGTATATACTTTATGAGGCACTTTTTTCAGGTGTGAGGAAACCAAGTCTCAGAGAGATGAAGTGACCTGTCCATGATCACTTAGCCACTAAGTATTTATTCCAGGATTACAGATTCATATGTTTTGGGGCTAAGCTCGATGGGCTTTCCATAACATTTTTTTCCCTTAAACCCAGGGAGTCCAGAGACATTTGTTGACCACCCCCTGCACAAATTCTCTTTTCTCCATTAGCTTATGTGATCTCATCCTCGTTCTTCTCCTACCTGTCTGACTACTCTTATTAGTCTCCTTTATCACATATCTCTTGCCCCTTTAGCACTGGTGTTAAGTCCTCTGTTCTGAACCATTCGGTCCTCTCTTTCTTCACTTTCTCCCTCAGAGTTAATCATCTCCTATTCGTTCAAATATTGTCTCTACTTAGATGACTCGAAAATGTTTTTCTTCAGTTACAATCTCTCCCCTGAGCCCTTATCTGCCCCACATCTCAAATTGGAATATCTGTCTAAGACATATACACTGATGCACCAGAAATATGTATTGAACATCCAAGTGCATATATATCTATGTCTATATCTATATCTGTATCTATATCTATATATCATAGTGGGCTCATCCTCATCAACAACATCTAAATAGCTTTTTGAAGTTTGCAAGGTACTTCATACCCATTGGCACATGTGAGACTCAGAACCAGGTAAGTTAGATAGTGTGGTTATGATCTTCTCCACTTCATAGTTGAGGTAGCTGAGATACAGAGAAGTTAAATAGCTTGTCCATAGTAATGCACTGTCAAAGGTAGTATTTAGACTCAAGTTTTCCTAATTTAACTCCATAACTTTAATTACTACACATTACATCAGAAATCATGGTCAGTATGGTAATTATTTGTAGTCCACATTTGGTAAACATTGTTTTGTAAAAAAAATGCACAAAGGAGTAAGAAAATGAGATGACGATGACGAACATGTTCATTAATTATTTCTTGTTTGTACTTCTTTTGTGAAAGATAATCTTCTGTTCCCTTAAATTAAAAAAAAAAACTTTGTCCTAATTACAACTGTTATTATGTGATAATGTTGAGTGAGTCTTGATCTGTATTAAGAAATACAAGGTGTGTGAAATCCTTGCACATTTGTTCTTGCTGATAGACTCTAATATTGTAATGAACTAAGGGGAATTTATTTAAACAAACAAATGATTGCCTTTGATTATAGAGCTATCAATATGATCCTAATGAATTCATTTACTAATTATTTAGCCCAGTTAAAAATATAAGCCAAAGTGATCTTTAACACTAATATTTGTTTGCATAAACAGAAGCAAAGCAAAAACAGAAAGAGATGGAGAGAGACAGACAGACAGACAGAGAGACACAGAGAGAGAGACAGAGAAAAAATCAGATAGAAAGGAAGAGAAACAGAGAAGGGGCTTAGAGACATGCAGAGAGACATAAATGGAGACAGAAACATAGCCAGAGTAACAGAAATAGAGAGACAGAAAGAGAATGTATAGTAATAGAATTATTTTCTGACCCTAGGCTAGATTCTTTTCCAAAGATTATGACAAAGCTATTTCTCACCCCTTGAGATTATGCTTTATTCTACTATATAAAATTATATTGACCACAGTTTGTGAACTCATCTCTTTTCTGCTTAAATTTATTGCTAATTTGGGATACCTGAAATATTTGGAGCTAAAAAACAAAACAAAACTTGGGGGCAATGGAAAACATTGACTAGACAAAATGAATCCAACTCAGATTGACTTTAAGCCTGCTAATCCTAAACCAAATCTGTTCAGAAGTATTTGAGAGAAAGATGAATGTGCTCTCTATCTAGGAAGTCTGTGCTTCTAGATCAATAGTCCTACTCCAGATACTGACATTATGGCTATTAAATGCTAGAAATAAATATGAACTGGGCAAAAATAGACTCATGGATCTCTGTCCATATCTAATATCAAATTTAGAATTTAAATTGTAATTCAGCATTTGGTTTAGCAGTGAATGCATCAGATTTCATTTATATTTGCTAATTCATTATTATGTTCTGATTTTATTAATAAAAGCTGCAACTGATATTACTCTTTATGGTTTTATATATTGTCTCATTCAAGCCTTACAAAAACTCTTTAAGCTAAGTGCTACAGGTATTGACATACCCAATTTTAGAGAAGTGAAAAGTGAAGTTCAAAGGTATTAGATGATTTATTTTCCCATGATCACAGATATAACAAGTATAATGAGAAAGTATCAAACTCATATCTTCTTAAATCAAAGTCTAGCATACTACATATAATCCCATGCTAATTAGCTGGTGAAATTCAAGATCATAATATTAATGAGAATTCCCAAATTCTCAAAGCATGCATTTATTATATATTTGAATATTACAACTCAATTTTTTCTGGAAATTATTTGAAAAGAACTTGAAGTGATATCCCATAACTAGGGAGTAATAATGTCACACTAAAGTCTGGTTAGTTGTCTTCATTCATTTTTCTTAATCTACCAAAAATTCATTTAAAAGTATCCTTGAGAATCAAAAGATATGCACCAGAATAGTAAATTGTTTCTGATCCCACAGAGATACTAATAGCAAATAATATACTATTTATAACGTAAATATAGTCTGCCAAGATGGCAATCTTCTCTTAAAAAGATATTAGTTCATCTAGCCATTATGGAAAACAATTTGGAACTATGTCCCCAAAGCTATTTACTGTGTATACGATTTGATCCACGTATACTATTAGGTCTATATCCAGAAGAGAATCAAAGAAAGAAGAGAAGGTTCCATATGCATGAAAATATTTAGAGGAGCTGTTTTTTATGACAAAGAATTAGAAACTGAAGGGGTGCCATCAATTGGGAAATGGTCAAACAACTTATGGTATTTGGGCATGACGATATACTAAGTAATGATGAAAATAGTTTCAGAGAATCTTAGGAGGATTTGTATTACCTGATACAAAATGAGTTTAACAGAACCAAGAGAACAATGTAAACAATATCAACAATGCTATAAAGATAAATGACTTTGAAAGAGTTGAGGACTCTGATGACTAACGAGAATTCCAGAGGACTCATGATGAAAATTGTTGCTCATATCCTGAGAGAGGGGTGATGGATTCAGAGTGAAGATAGACACATCTATATCTATATTGAAACCAATATCTCTCTATCTATTAACTATCTATTTATCTATCTATCTATCCATCTATCTATCTATCTATCTACTTAATCTCTATTTTTAACCTGGCAAATGTAACAATTTGTTTTGCATTGTTACAGATATTTGTAATATGGGCTTTGGTTTTTACTTGTTTCCCATTGACTGACATGGAAAGTGGAAAGCAAAAGGAGGAGGCAAATAATGATTTAAAGATCAATTTAAATATTAGGGAATAAAGGTAAGCACCAGGTATTCATTTAGGCTCATAAGATTTATAGCGACAAGGGCTCTGTATGATCATTTGGACAAATTCTTTCATTTCATAGAAGAACAAGCTGAAGCACAGAAAAACTGACATAACCATGGTTACAAAGTAAATAGAAAATCTAGGTTCAAACATAACATCTTCTGACTTCAAAACCAATATTCTTTTCAGTATGACATATAATTTTAATTGTCTGATTATTAATGAAAATCACCTAGGTAATAGGCTTTTGCCTATTATTCCAAAATATGTTCATTAAATTCAACCACATTTTCATTCTGTATTTATGCATTATTGTACTCAACAAGTATTTGTTTGGAACCTACTATGTTCTCAGTATTTTAAGATTGCATCATAGGGGTTGATTTAATGGAAAAAAATTCACCTCTGTTCATATTTATCTTTTTTATTTATTATAAAACATTTCATTATTATGAATATTTAAGATAAAAGCTATTTGCTGCTGATATTGAAAATGTCAGAGCACTTTCCCAATTATTTTTCTGATGCAAAATCCATTTCATTTTTATAGCATGAAGGCTATGAAGACTTTTATTTTTTTATTAACTTTCTCTGAAAACATTGTGTGCTTATTAATTTAATGTACCTCATTTCAAAATTATAGTTAATGTTTTCCCTAGGTATTTACATCATTTGATTTGCACTTTTTTTCTGTTCAGTTAGTGGTCCAACAATGTTTTATCCATCATCCTGCCTTGAACTAGAATTTGTTAAAGTTTTTTCTAAAAAGTTACTTCTAGAATATGTCTATCTATACCTGTATAAACTGTACGTGTATATATATGCATGCTGTGTGTAAAGAGAATTATAACTTAAAGATATCCACATGAATGTATATGTGCATTCATAGATAACATATAAGTGTACACATATCATATATGTATATTCATATATAACATGGGGTGTATGGGTTGTTCAAGGAGGACTAGCACCGCTGATGTGAGGGTATACCTTTTCAGGACTACTCATCTGCCCTCGGTGTCCATATGACACTCAACACTCATCTGCAGCTCCAAGAAGCTGTAGCATGTCCAGCATCCAGACCACACTGTCTCAGCCGATGGGCCAGACCAGGTTGATGGTAACTGACACACCTCAAACTCATTAAAAAAATTAGAGACATCTATCCTAAGGATGTGAAGATTATCCCTAGTGGAATGGATAGATGAAAAAAAATTTGTTCTAATGGGCCATGAAGGCAACTGAAACAGGTGCTAGGGAGCTCTTAGAGCACTTAAAGCTTGGTCAGACATCAAAGCTAGCAATGTCTTTCATTGCATCCTGGGCCATCACCAGCAATCTTGACTTCTGTCTTGCCACTGAACTTCAATGACTGTGGAAGAGAGTGAAGCTAATGAATTTATGCAGCTCTGTCTCTGTTAAATCCAATTCATCCACCAGTCAAGACATCATGCCATGACGCCATTGGTCCTCTTTAAAAACGAAAGACAAACAACAATGTATAACATATATATATATATATATATATATATATATATATATATATATATATATATATATATATGTGTGTGTGTGTGTGTGTGTGTGTGTGTGTGTGTGTGTGTGTGTGTGTATGTGTATATAAAATGGTTATAATTATTAGCTTAATTTAAGCCTAAGAGAAATATAATGGGTATATAAGCATCCTCTTTTAAAAACAATATTTTTAGTTTTCAACATTCAGTTCCACAAGCTTTTGAGTTTCATATTTTCTCCCCCTTCCCGAAGACAACATGCAATCTGATATAGGCTCTACATCTACATTCATATTAAACATATTTTCACATTAGTCATGTTGTAAAGAAGAATTATAACCAATGGATTGAAACACAAGACAGAAGAAACTAAACAAAAACAGAGATAGCAAACAGTAGTTGAACATCCTCTTAACAACAATTATGATAACAGGTAGCATTTACATGGTTCTTTCAAAATCTTTTCCAATTTTATCCTAACAACAATCCTGGGAGTTAGGTATTATGTTTATTCCCAGAGACAGAGATTGGGACTTACTCAGGGTCACATAACTAGTAAGTTTCTGAAGCAGGATTTAAACTCAGATGTTCTACCATTCTTGTTTTCCTCTAGGTGGCCTGTTCTTGCTTGACTCCATATATCTTACTCTTCAACTGCTCATAGACCCTCAAAATGTTTCTCTTTTATAAACCTTTCCCTCATGAACTGACTTAATATTTTATGAAAGACACCTAGGCATGACTAGATTTCCTCAAACTATCTGAAAACTCTTCCTATGTAGTGTCTCACCCTGTTCATCCAATGACTTAGCAGAGACATCCAAACTGATCAAAGCCTTTTCACATTTGGTTGCAATGTCTTTGATTTGATTGAATCAAGATCCATTGTTTCTTCTCTCCTCTTTTAAAGTTTCAGAGTACATCCCTTTTTTAGGTGAGATCCAGTAAATTGACTGACTTATTCAATCAACTCCATGCCCAGCTTTAAATACATATTGAGGCATGTATGTATGCATGCTTTATATATGACATGTGTGACATATCATCAGAGAATGATCGTGGTTGCACCTAGAAACTCATGATTTCTTATGAGGCAATAATATTCTACCTTATACACACAAGTATAAATTTCTGTATATGTAATAAAATATATACAAAACATGTACATTTATATACATAATTATTTTAGGATGAAATGCATGTGTTTTAAGCATACACAAATAAAAAAGATATAGACTTGACCTGTGATATCATTGATATAAGGAACTACTGATGATGAAAAGTACCTTTTGTGCAACTTAGTATTATAAAATTGCTCAGAGGCATTGAGAATATTGAGAAGCTGAATCTGAACCAGTTCTATCTGGATTTAATGTTACCTAAGTACTATAATACAATGTCTTTCATGACACACACACACACATATACACACACACATGCATGCACATACTCATACACACCCCCACATGCACATTCACACATACATGGATATGAATGCACTCAGATTCACATTTATAGAAACACATGTCTTTATATGTACAGAAATATAGGCATGTTTATATAACCTTTATGAACTATATGTATTATAGCTGTAGACATGCACATACATGTACGCACATATGTGTGTAGATATAACCATACAAGGTATATGTATATACATGTATAATTATATAGCTAAGTAAATACATACATGTGCATGAATAGCTGTAGCAATAAAATTTGCATATAGTTATTTGAACACACAAACACTTCCTTGGGAATTTTATCTTTGACAGTTAAAAAGAAAATTATTTTTGAACATATTAAGAATATAATTGGTATTTGTAATATCATTCACTCAGCCTTATCTTGTGGAAAAATAATTTGAACTAATATTGTTGATAATTTCCATCTAGCAACAGACAATAGGAATATGTTCTTACTTAATAAACTAAACTTGTCAGCATCGACTGACAGTGTACGACTAACTGGTTATGATTTAAATATACTACCTATTTAATAGGGGCTTTCATTTTTCTTCTCTGCATTGTTACCTAGCTTATGTTATATTTTTGCTTGACCAAAATAAAGGGAAAAGTAAATATGTAGGAAAAACTTCTCGAATTTGCCAATAATAAAAATTTATGACTTATGATATCTGAGTTTTATCTCATGCCCATAAAAATGACAAAAAGAAGAAAAGTCACAAATAGTCACTGTTGGTCAATGACATTTGTGTTGTTTTCTTGGCAAATATTATTTAACCTACCCTAACCTCTTGCCTTACTTCAAATACACAACTCTAACTGCATTTTGGAAATTCTGAACTGGATTTTCCATTGACATGAGAAAATCAATATATCCAAAACTGAAGGAATTCACTATCTTTCTACAGAAACTGTCCTCTTCTGAAATCCCTATTATCTTTAGTTTACAACACTCAATTCCATAGGTTTTTGAGTCCCAAATTTTCTCCTCCCTCACCTCCCCCTTCACCCAAGCCTAAGATGGCAGGTAATCTGACATAGGTTCTACATATACCTTCACATTAAATTTATTTTCACGGTAGTCAATTGCAAAGGACTATAACCAATGGAATGAACCAAGACAAACAAGAAACAAAACCAAAAACAAAGAGAGAAAGAGAGAGAGACAGAGAGAGAGAAAGAGAGAGAGAGAGAGAGAGAGAGAGAGAGAGAGAGAGAGAGGAAATAGTTTGCCTCAGTCTGTATTCAGACTCTGTAATACTTTCTCTGGATGTGGATAGTTTTTTTTTTTTCCATCGTGAGACTTTTGTAGCTGTCTTAGAACTTTGCAACGTTGAGGAGAATCAAATTTATTAAAGTTAGTCATCACCAATACCATGTGTCTGTAATCATGTATAACGTTCTCCTGAATCTGCTCCCCTCACTCAGCATCAGATCATAAAAGTCTTTCCAGGTTATTATGAAGATGGCTCTGCTCCTCATTTCTTATAGCACAATAGTATTCCATTACATTCACATACCACAATCTGTTTATCCATTCCCCAATTTATGGGCATACCCTTGATTTCCAATTCTTTGCCAGCACAAAAAGAGCTGCTATAAATATGTTTGTACATACCGGTCCTTTCCCCACTTGTATGATCTCTTTGGGACACAGCCCTAGAAGTGGTATTGCTGGGTGAAAGGGTATGCACATTTTTATTGCCCTTTGGGCACAGTTCCAAATTGCTCTCCAAAATTGTGGATTAGTTCACAACTCCATCAACAATGTAATAGTGTCCCAATTTTCCCACACCTTCTCCAGCATATATAATTTTCCTATTTTGTCATGTTAGCCAATCTGACAGGAGAGATGTGGTACTTAAGAGTTGTTTTGTTTTTCATTTCTCTAATCAATAGTGATTTAGAGAATTTTTTTCATACGACTATCTTCTTCCTCTGAAAACAGCCTGTTCATATCCTTTGACTATTTATCAATTGGGCAATGACTTGTATTTTTATGAATTTGATTCAGTTCCCTGTATATTTAGAGGTGAGACCTTTATCTGAGACACCGGTTGTAAAAATTCTTTCCCAATTTTCTACTTCCCTCCTAATCTTGGTTGCATTGGCTTTGTTTGTATAAAAACTTTTCAATTTAACAGAATCAAAATTATCCATTTTGTATTTTTTAACTCTCTCTCTTGTTTGGTCATAAATTCTTCCCATCTCCATAAATCTGACAGGTAAACTATTCCTTGCTCTCCTAAATTGTTTATGCCTTTATATCTAAACTGTGGACATATTTTAAGTTTATTTTGGTATATGGTGCAAGATATTGCTCTATGCCCAGTTTCTACCATACTATTTTCCAGTTTTTCTGGCAGTTTTTGTGAAATAGTGACTTCATATCCCAGAACCTGGACTCCCTGGGTTTATCTGATCTACCACACTATTGCTTAACCAGTACTAAGTAGTTTTGATGATTGGTGCTTTATAATATAGTTTAATATCTGGTATGGCTAGGCCACCTTCCCTAGAATTTCTTTTCATTAATTCCCTTGATATTCTGAACATTTTGTTCTTCCAGATGAATGTTGTTATTATTTTATCTAGCTCTATAAAATAATTTTTGGGAGTTTTATATCACTAAATAAGCAAATTAATTTTTTTAATTTAATTTAAATTTATTTATTTAACATATTTGGTTTTCAGCATTGATTTTCACAACAGTTTGAATTACAAATTTTCTCCCCATTTCTATCCTCCCCCCCACTCCAAGATGGCGTATATTCTGGTTGCCCTGTTCCCCAGTCAGCCCTCCCCTCTATCACCCCCCTCCCCTCTCATCCCCTTTTCCCTTCCTTTCTTGTAGGGCAAGATAAATTTCTACGCCCCATTGCCTGTGTGTCTTATTTTTTAGTTGCATGCAAAAACTTTTTTTGTTTTTGAACATCTGATTTTAAAACTTTGAGTTCCAAATTCTCTCCCCTCTTCCCTTCCCACCCACCCTCCCTAAGAAGTCGAGCAATTCAACCTAGGCCACACATGTATCATTATGTATAACCCTTCCACAATACTCATGTTGTGAAAGGCTAACTACATTTTGCTCCTTCCCAACACATCCCGCTTTATTGAATTTTCTCCCTTGACCCTGTCCCCTTTCCAAAGTGTTTGTTTTGATTACCTCCACCCCCATCTGCCCTCCCCTCCATTGTCCCCCCCCCTTTTATTTTTTTTTTTTATCTTCCTCCCTCTTCTTTCCTGTGGGGTAAGATACCAAACTGAGTATGTACAGTATTCCCTCCTCAGGCCAAATCTGATGAGAGCAAGGTTCACTCATTCCCCCCTCACCTGCCCTCTCCCCTCCTCCCACAGAACTGCTTCCTCTTGCCACCTTTATGCGAGATAATCCACCCCATTCTATCTCTCCCTATCTCCCTCTCTCAGTATGTTGCTCTCTCATCCCTTAATTTCATTTTATTTCTTTTAGATATCTTCCCTTCATCTTCAACTCACCCTGTGTCTGCTCTCTCTCTTTTACATATATATATATATATAGATATATATAAACACATATATATATATATACATACATACACATACATATACACATAGATATATACATACATACATATTCACACACACACACACACATATATATATGTATATATATATATACATAAACATATATATATATGCATATTCCCTTCAACTACCCTAATACTGAGGTCTCATGAATCATGCACATCATCTTTCCATGTAAGAATGTAAACAAAACAGTTCAACTTTAGTAAGTCCCTTGCAATTTCCGTTTCTTGATTACCTTTTCATGCTTCTCTTGATTCTTGTGTTTGAAAGTCAAATTTTCTATTCAGTTCTGGTCTTTTCACTGAGAAAGCTTGAAAGTCCTCTATCTTATTGAAAATCCATATTTTGCCTTGGAACATGATACTCAGTTTTGCTGGGTAGGTGATTCTAGGTTTTAATCCTAGCTCCATTGACCTCCAGAATATCGCATTCCAAGCCCTTCGATCTCTTAATGTAGAAGCTGCCAGATCTTGGATTATTCTGATTGGGTTTCCACAATACTCAAATTGTTTCTTTCTGGCTGCTTGCAGTATTTTCTCCTTGATCTGGGAGCTCTGGAATTTGGCCACAATATTCCTGGGAGATTTCTTTTTGGGATCTATTTGAGTAGGTGATCGATGGATTCTTTCAATTTCTATTTTGCCCTGTGGTTCTAGAATATCAGGGCAGTTCTCCTTGATAATGTCTTTAGAGATGGTATCTAGGCTCTTTTTTTTGATCATGGCTTTCAGGTAGTCCAATAATTTTTAAATTATCTCTCCTGGATCTATTTTACAGGTCAGTGGTTTCCAAGGAGATATTTCACATTGTCTTCCATTTTTTCATTCCTTTGGTTCTGTTTTATAATATCCTGATTTCTCATAAAGTCACTAGCTTCCACTAGCTCCAATCTAATTTTTAAAGTAGTATTTTCTTCAGTGGTCTTTTGGACCTCCTTTTCCATTTGGCTAATCCTGCCTTTCAAGGCATTCTTCTCCTCATTGGCTTTTTGGAGCTCTTTTGCCATTTGAGTTAGTCTGTTTTTTGAGGTGTTGTTTTCTTCAGTGTATTTTTCAGTATTTTTTTGGGTCTCCTTTAGCAAGTCATTGACTTCTTTTTCATGGTTTTCTCGCATCCTTCTCATTTCTCTTCCCAATTTTTCCTCTAGTTCTCTAACTTGCTTTTCCAACTCCTTTTTGAGTTCTTCTATGGCCAGGGGCCAGTTCATATTTTTCTTGGAGGCTTTTGTTGTAGGTTCTATGACTTTGTTGTCTTCTTTAAGCTGTATGTTTTGGTCTTCTTTGTCACCAAAGAAAGAATCCAAAGTCTGAGACTGAATCTGGGTGTGCTTTCGCTACCTGGCCATATTCCCAACCAACTAACTTGACCCTTGAGTTTTTCAGTGGGCTATGACTGCTTGTAGACTACAGAGTTCTATGTTCCACGTTTGGGGGGGGAGGTGCCAGCTTGTCTCACCCGCACTACTCCTTCCCCAAGAACCCCCAGCCCGGGCAGGGCTTGAATCTTCAGCAGGCTGTGCACTCCTGCTCTGATCCGCCAATTAATTCCTCCCACCAGGTGGGCCTGGAGCCAGAAGTAACAACAGCTGTAGCTGCCCAACCTCCGCTGCCCCCGGGGCTGGAAGCCAAACCGGGAACTCCTTCCACTGCTGCAGCTTTTCCCACTAACCTTCTCTGCAGTCTTTGGTGTTTGTGGGTCAAGGGGTCTGGTAACTGCCGCAGCTCATGTATTCAGGGCGCTAGGGGCCCCACCTGCCCGACTCCAAGTTTGGTTGTTCCACGCCGCTCAGGCTGGGCTCTGCTCCACTCTGTTCCCAGCTCCCAGCTCCCAGCTCCCAGCTCCATGTGGAATAGACATCACCCAGAGACCATCCAGGCTGTCCTGGGCTGGAGCCCTGCTTCCCTGTGCTGTTCTGTGGGTTCTGCCGTTCTAGAATTGGTTCAGAGCCATTTTTTATAGGTTTTTGGAGGGACTCAGTACAGAGCTCACTCTAGTCCCTGCTTACCCACCACCCATAAGCAAATTAATTTAGGTAAAATTATCTTTTTTATTATATTAGCTCAGCCTAACCACAAGCAACTGATTTTTTCCATTTATTTAGATCTGACTTTATTTTTACAAAAAGTATTTTGTAATTGTGTTCATATAGTTCCTGGCTTTGTCTAGGCAGGTAGACTCCCAAATATTTTGTAGTGTCTTCAGTAAATTTAAATGGAATTTCTCTTTCTATCTTTTGCTGTTGGGCTTTGTTAGTAATATATAGGAATGTAAAAGATTTATGTGGGTTTGTTTTATATCCTACAACTTTGCTACTGTTATTTATTATTTCAAGTAATTTTTGGCTTGATTCTCTAGGATTCTCTAAGTAAATCATCATATCATCTGCAAAGAGTGATAATTTACTTTCTTCTTTGTCTATTCTAATTCCTTCAATTTCTTTTTCTTCTCTTATTGCTAAAGCTAACATTTCTAGTACCAAATTGAATAATAGGGGTGATGATATACATCCTTTTTTCACTTCCTATGTTATTGGAAATGCATCTATTTTATGCCCATTACATATAATGCTTGCAGGTGGTTTTAGGTAGATGCTACTTATCAGCTCCATTTATTCCTATGCTTTCTGGTCCTTTTTAATAGGAATGGGTGTTGTATTTTGTCAAAAGCTTTTTCTGTATCTATTGAGATAATCATATGATATCTGCTACTTTTGTTGTTGATGTGATCAATTTTGCTGATAGTTGTGCTAATATTGAACCAGCCTTGCATTGCTGGAATAAATCCTACCTGGTCATAGTGTATTACTCTTGTGATAAGTTGCTGTAACCTTTTTGCTAATATTTTATTTAAAATTTTTGCATCTATGTTCATTAAGGAAATTGGTCTATAATTTTCTTTCTCTCTTTTGACTCTTCCTGGTTTAGGTATTAGTACCATATTTGTGTCATAAAAAGAATTTGGTGGGATTCCTTCTTCACCTATTTTCCCAAATAGTCTATAAAGTATGGGAATTGTTCTTAAAATGTTTGATAGAATTCACTTGTAAATCCATCTGGCCCTGGAGATTTTTTCCTAGAGAGTCCGTTGTTGGTTTTTTCAATTTCTTTTTCTGAGATGGGGTTATTTGGGTATTTTGCTTCCTTTTCTGTTAATCAGGGCAAATTATATTTTTGTAAATATTCATCCATTTCCCTAAGATTATCAAATTTATGGGCATACAATTGGGTAAAATAATTCCTAATTAGTGTTTTAATTTCCTCTTCATTAGAGGTGAATTCACCCTTTTCGTTTTTGATACTGGTAATTTGGTTTCCTTTCTTTTGTTTTAATCTAATTGACCCAAAGGTTTATCAATTTTACTGTTTTTTTTTCATAAAACCGCTCTTAGTTTTATTTATTAGTTCAATAGTTTTATTGATTTCAATTTTATTAATCTCTCCTTTGGTTCTTGGTATTTCTAACATGGCATTTAATTAGAGATCCTTATTACTCTTGACTGTACTACCAACCTCCCAGTCTCCCAGACTCACAACTCAATTGATATTTTCAGTTCCATCACTCTTTTACTTCCCATGCTCAGTAGCCAAGTTTTACTGATTCTACCTTCATAACATCTGTAGTATATGCCCACTTTCCTCCTCTGACACTAACCTCTCTCTGATGTAAGACCCCATTGCCTAACACCTGGACTGTTGCAACAGGCTTCTGGCTGTTCTCCCTATCCTAAAGGTTTCCCCCACTCCAGTCAATCTTCCACTTAGCTATCAAATTCACTTTCCCAAATCACAGGTGTAACCAAGTCGCAATTGTACCTCTTTTCAGTAAACTCTAGTGAAATTCAATCACCTCCAGGATCAAATATAAAATCCTCCATTTGGAATTAAAAGCTTTCTAAATCCTCACCCCTTCTGACCTCTCCTGTATTGGTATATTTTATGATGTGAGCTTTTTGTGAGTAAGGACTATCTTTCATTTTTCTTTGAATTCTCAATACATAGGACAGTACTCAGTCACTTAACAGATTTTTTTTCTTTTGCTGACTGACTGTGCCTGAGGTTATGAATTAGTCTTACCATTCTGAAAAGATAGATTGGAATTATGTGAAAAAAATCATTAAACTATTCATAATCTTTGATTATTGACTCAGAGATCCCTTACCTATACATAACCGCAATCACCCAAAACTTTTTTGTTCATATAAGCACTATCAGTTATTATACACTTAGTATTTATATAATATATATATATCAATATAGTATTTAACTATGTACATAAATGTTACCCAAAATAGAAAATTTAAAGGAATAAGCAAAAATAAACATTTTAAAATAATGTTCTATTGATCATTTATACAAATTGTTTTATTTTATTGTATTTTATTGACATAATTTCTTTAATATTTTATTTCCCCCAATTATATGTAAAAACATTTAAAGCATTTTTTAAAGTTTTGAGTTCCAAATACCATCCTTGCCTTTTTCCTTCCCCCCTTCCTGAGATGGTAAGCAATCTGATATAGGTTATATATATGCAATCACGTAAAACATTTGCATATTAGTCATTTTGTACAAGAAGATAAACAAAAAAAGAAAGAAAATGAAAAGAGTAGTATGCTTCACTTTGTATTCAGACAACATTAATTCTATCTCTGGAGATAGATAACATTTTTCATCAGGGCTCCCATGGGATTGTCTGAGATCATTGTATTGCTCAGAATAACCAAGTCATTAATAGTTCTTCATTGTATAATATTACTGTTATTGTGTACAGTGTTCTGGTTCTGCTCACTTCACTCTGCATCAGTTCATGTAAGTCTTCCAGATTGTTCTGATAGCATCCTACTCATGCTTTCTTATAGCAGAATAATATTCCATTATCATCATATACCACAACTAATTTACCCATTTCTCAATTGGCTGGCATACCCTCAATTTCCAATTCTTAGCTATCACAAAAAGAACTGCTATAAACTTTTTTGTACAAATAGGTCTTTTCCCCTCAGTAAAAATCGCTTTGAGACACAGATCTAGTAGTGGAATTTCTGGATTGAAAGGCATGCACAGTTTTATAGCTCTTTGGGCATAGTTCCAAAGTGCTTTCCAAAATGGTTGCCTCATTTCACAAATCCACCAATAGTGCAATAGTATCCCAGCTTTCTCACATCTTCTCCAAAATTTATCATTTTCATTTTTTATTATATTAGCCAATATAGTAGATATGAGGTGGTACCTCAGAGTTGTTTTAATTTGTATTCCTCTAATCAATAGTAATTTAGAGCATTTTTTCATGTGACTATAGATAGCTTTGATTCCTTGATTTGAAAACTGTCTGCTCACATCCTTTGGCCATTTATATTGATATAATATATTTTGTTATTGTTGAAAATCTTAATTTAATACTTTTTTATATAGTGATTTGAATGTCCATATGTAATGCAGTTGTTTTTTTTCTTCTGACACTTAGATTTTAATAACTATCAAAAAAGGAAAAAAATACATGATAAATATATTTGGAATTTTAAGAAATGAATCACTGACTGTACTAACTAAATCATGATACTATATTTTCAATTTGATTCACCAGATATTTGCATATTTTTGTTGAAATTTAGGTAGTAAATGTCTAATTTTCTCATGTCACTCAATTGTTCTTACAAAATAATCCAAAGGTGTTGTATCTTTATGTTTCTAACAAACATTTAAAATCCACTGAAACTTCATTTGGAAGATTTTTAAACAGGTGAGAAATTTCTGTTTCCAAGTTTTGTGTTGTTTTGTTTTTAAGCATGAAATATGTTTTTTTTTAAATTGGTGACAATACATTTTTTTTGCCATCCCTCGAAGAAAGAGTAAGTTTCCCAGAAGAGAGAATGGTTAACACTGCCAAATGCTTTAGAGAGGTCAAGAACAATGAGGATTGAGAACATACAATTAGACTTGGCAATTTTATGATCACTAGAATCATTGAAGAAAACAATTTCATTTTAGTAAAGAATGAGTTTTAGTTGAGTGAGGGGATAACTAGTAATTTTCAGAACCCAAGTGACAAAAAGAATAGTGCTGCATCTGATAGAAACTAAAGAATAAAGAAAAGATGTAGGCTTGAAGAAGTAAAATTATGTCCCAATTTTATTATTATGTTGCAACTCCCTTAAGACTCTTCTTTGAAAACTAGTGAGTAAAAAATAAGGAAGTAAAGCTCTTATGTTTTTAAATGTATATTTCAGTACATTTTGTCATTGCAAATAGCTAAAATCCATTTGAATGCTCATCACCGGGTATATGACTAAATAAATGGTACATATAATGGAATAATATGTCACCACAGGATACAATGAAGATAAGGAATTAAAATAAATATGATGACAATGAATGAAGTAGTGGAGGAAGAAGTAAGTAGATTAATATGCACAACAGTTACAATAATGCAAGTGACAAGAATACCAAAAGGCAAAAAAAAAATCAAATTAATTTCAGTTACCAACCCTGGCTCTAGAGAAGAGATGAAGGAATGTCTCCACTCTTCTGTTAGGGAGGAGGAGACCTATAGGTATTAAACATTGGACACAGTGATAGGCAGTAACTCCAGTGGTAGATTTTCTTTAATATTTTTTCTTTGTTATAAGAGAAGGTTCAATGGAAAGATTTGGTCACACAGAGAAAGAGACAGAGACAGAGAGACAGAGAGAGAGACAAAGAGATGGAGGAAGAGAGAGGAGAGGCAGAGACAGAAAGACAGAGATAGAGATAGAGAGACACAGAGACAGAGATTGAGATAATAATACAAAATGATTCTTGAACTTGTATACTTTCTCTAACAACTATCCTTTTTAGCTAAATATCCTTCTGAAATCCAAGTGCATATTATATATGCTCCCTGAATACAGTAACTGTGTGTTTGCCTTTAAAAAAATTATTTTCTGTCCATTAGTACAATGCCTACAACAGAGTAGACACTAATTTATGAAGTTTTTAATTAAATCCAAGTATCATCATTACCAAATAAATATGAACCAAATTATTTATATATGTGTGTATATATATATATGCATGTATACATACATGTATTTAATATAATTCATTAGTTTTAAATAAAAAGGATCTATAGATTTTCTAAAGCTATTGAATGGTAACAGAACATTAATTTCTGAAGAGAACTGAGCAATCGGAGTCCCTTGATCAAATGTTCCCAGTTGAAATCTCTAAGATATATTTAAAATAGATAATTTCTTTACCTAATACTGTACCATGAGAACCAAATTAGGGCAATTGTAGCTTTGTTGATGTGCTGCAATTTTCATTTTTGATTAATCATATATTTAAAATTTAAATTTTGACTGATATCCTGCTGCTTTTATCTCTGTGTGTATTTTTGAAATAAATAACCTTCTCACCTACTTTCCTTGAAATTTACCCAGAAGCAAAATGAAAGCACTGAGTGAGTAGAGATTTAATTAGCTAGCATCATAAGATGACATGGAACCTGGGAAATTTCTTTTTTAGGAAAGGAATTCCTTCTCTTAGATACTACAGGGTGTTTTTTTTAATTCCCTATATACTTTGCACTTAGAAATTATTGGAATATAAAGCTTTGATTGCATATATAGTAACAAAATGTGACCTGGCTTTTTTTTTTCCAAAACCAAGTACAAGTTCTTCTTGAATGGATCCAACATTTTGGGGGAGTTCATGGAAAATTAGAAGAGAAATAATTTAAAATGTACAAAAAGTAAGAGTATCAACTAATTCTAGATCTAAAATTATACAAAGGAACACAAAATATTTTTGCACTGACTTCCACAACCCATTGTATTATAAAGCATTAGTCATCAATTGAGAGAGAGAGAGAGTTTCTTGATTTGGAATTCCCCATTCCAATGAACTGTCAGGTCTAGTGTGATTAATAGTTTTATGCTAAGTGGTGGGAACAGGGTAGGATGGTCAAAACTAAGCTGGAAAATATGATCTTTTTTCTTAAATTAAGATTTTTTTATTTTTATTTTCTTTTAAGCATACCAGTTAGAAGACAAAATTGAGATGTTGGACAAATGAACATAGCAGTTCAGTGTTTAATAAACCTAAGAACACAAACTCCCTATCATTTAAAAGCTTCTAGAAAATTGGAAAGTGTTTTGCATAAAATAGATTCAGATGAAAAACATACCATCTAACACAATAAGCTCCAGTTGTACCCACAATCTAATTTTTAAAAGTCACATCCTTTTAAAAAAAATGAGAAATGAAGGAGCTACCTTTCAGAACAAAGGTTAGGGACAGAATTGATCATCAAACAAAGGATAGGAAAGGAAAAAAGAGAGAAAGTTACACATATATCATGTATATATAGTGTACATATATGCACATTTACATGTGTGTATATGTGTATACATGTGTATTTTACTATATAGTCATTTGCACGTTATCTCTCTCATTAGCTTTTTGAGGTCAGAGAATTTTTTTTCTTTCTTTTCATACCCATTTATTACAACATTGCCTAGCATACAGTTGTTGTTTGTCCTTAATTTTCTAACAGGACCAATGTTGTGATGGGGTTATGTCTTGGCTTGTAAGTAAATTGAATGAAGTAGAGATGAACAAGTCTTCAGCCTCACTCTCTCTTTCTGGGTCATTGAAGCCCAGTGGCAGGACAAAAGGCAAAACAACTGGAAACAGTCCAGGATGCAGTGGATGGCCTTGTTAGCTTCAATGTCTGACTAATCTTTAAGCATTCCACAGTTCCTACTTTAGCCACCTTTATGGCCATTGAAAAAATGTTTCTCATTCATCCATTATGCGAAGGGAAGTGTTCACATGGTTGGGGTAGACACCACCCTAACTCTCTGATGAGTTTGAGGCATGTTAGTTACCCACAATCTGGTTTATCCCATGTCTGCTGAGATGGATTTCTGCTGTGTGGCCACTGTACATGTTACAGCTTCTTGGAGCCAAAAGTGAGAGTCTGAGTGCTTGGTAGATGTCAAAGCAGGATGAATAGCCTTGAAAAGGGCTCAGCAAGCCTTCACACCACAGGTTCTAGTCTTCCTTGAACACTCCATGTACCCCTAATAGCCTTCATGATTTTGCAGATCAAAGGAAAGTAAGATAAATATGTTCTTGTTAAAGAAGCAAGCAAAAAATTAATGATACTGGTTGCATTCTAAAATCAAAGGCAATAAAATAGATACTTTAATTGTACACATGACCATCTTACTTTATTGTGTTCAGTACGAATGTATGTTGTTGTTGTTGTTGTTGTGGTGGTGGTGGTGGTGGTGGTGGTTGTGTTTGTCCATCAGGGAGGTGATGACATGACTTACAGTTGACTTTGATTTGAGTGAAGGAGGGCTTTGCAAGGTCATCAGCCTTACTTTCTCTTCCAGAGCCATTTGGGTCCAGTGGCCAGATATTCACCAAGATGATTGGAGATGGCCTAGGATACAATGGGAGACTCTGGTCCTTTTGGGCCAAGGTCTTTTCAGGTTCTCACTTTGAGTGAGGTACAACCCATTCAGTGAATAAGCCCCTTTAAGAAGTGAGTCATTATATTACAATGAACCTACTTTACATTGGCATGCATTGTTAGTGGATGAAAATAAAGATAAAGAGAAATTCTACAAAATTTCCAAATCCTCCTGATGAGGTTATGCATACTTTGAAAGCAAGTGGAAGTATAGCATGGTAGACAGACACCTGGCTTTGGTTAGAAAGACCTAGGGTTCAAGTTGTACTTCTGAGAAATAGTGACTGAGTGACTTTGGGTACGTCACTTCAAATCTCAGTGACTCAAACAACTTCATATGAGTTTAATTGAAGGGAAAATACTGATTAACATTGGTAGAGAGAGTTTCTTGATTTGGAATTCCCCATTCCAATGAACTGTCAGGTCTAGTGCAATTAATAGTTTTATACTAAGTGGTGGGAACAGGGCAGGATGGTCAAAACTAAGCTGGAAAATATGATCTTTTTTTTTCTTAAATTAAGATTTTTTATTTTTAGTTTACAACACTCAGTTCCGCATGATTTGGAGTCCCAGATTTTCTTCCCTCCCCTCCCCAAGACAGCATGGAATCTGATACGGAAAATGATTCTTGATCAAGAAATTAAAGAAGCAAAAGAGATATAGATTTCTTTAAAAATTGCATGTCTATATAACATGAATTCAGCAAAAACATAGAAAGGACATTACAAACACTAAATATCCAAAAAATGAAAATTTCCATTCACACTAGAAGAATAGAGTGATGAAAAATGTATTTTGCCCACATTGTGGCTTCTAGCTATGGCAGCATTTTGTCAAGTTGTTATTCCATATTTAGGTATATTAATAGATGACTATGTGTACATATAGAGACAGGAATAGGTGTGATTATAGATGTATGTTTATGCATATGCATATTCAGTCCCTGGGATTGTATTAGTACAAATCATAAAATATCACCATCTCTGCAGAATGAATGACAAGCAACCCAGAGGCCAATTGCCAGATATGTGCTGGGTTGAAGTATATAGGGAGCTCAATTATCCACCATGTAATTATACATTTTAGCATACATGTACACAACCCTGCCCCTTATAATACACTCACATACATACACAATGAAAACACCCAGAGCAGTAGGTTTACATGCACATAAACATCTGTTCTAGACACATGGATTGTGTAAATATCTGTATAGTTTGAAAATATTTATGTATATGTCATAGATGTATATTTATATGTATATACATATATGTGTATATATTTATATGTATGTGTACATGTATGTGTTGTGACCATATTTATACATATCAATACCTAGCTTAGAATAGAAGGCTTCTAAAGTCTTTTCCATACTTTAAGTACCGGAAATGATCCCTCTTGCAACCCCTGATCCACCTATGCAGGAAAACTGTCCAAAAAGATCTGCCAACTAGGGTGCCATTCATGTATACCTTTGCCCCTACCTCATCTACCCTGGCGACTTAAACCTCATGGGGGCCAGGGATATGGGAAGATCAACACAGTTGCTCACACCACCCAGTTAAAGTGGGAATCACTAACTACAATCCTTTTAGTTAGATGAAGAACTCCTTCCTGCAGGGATTGGCATTTCACAAACTTATATAGACTAAAGACACTTGGGCCTTGCCATTCATCACCATACTAAATGTGCAGCTAAATTCCTTTTTTTTAATTTTATTTTAAGTTTATGGAATAAAACAAGCATTTCTATAACATAGTACAATAAAAAGGTGATTGTACATGAAATTGCAAATCTACTATGCACAGCTTGTTGTTCCTTTCAAATATACAACAAAAATTCCATGTAAATTTCCTTTTCTCTTCCCTCCCCCTACCCTAGAGATGGCTACCATCAGATACAAATAGGTATACATACATATGTAAAATTATTCTATACATACTTCTATTTATAAGTTCTTTTTCTGGATGCAGATAGCATCTTCCTTCATATTTCCTTTATAGTTAATTTGGATATTTATAATAGACTAACTTATTCTCCTGAAATTATTCTTACAATAATATTGTTATTACTTTATGTAATGTTCCCTTGATTCTCCTTATTTTGCCCTTCATTGCTTCCTGAAAATATTTCCATTTTTTTCTAAAATCACTGAGATCATCATTTCTTATAGCACAATAGTATTCCATTATATTCAAATACCACAACTTGTGCAGCCATTCCCCAATTGATGGGCATCTCTGCAATTTCCAGCTCTTTGCCACCACAAAGAGAGCTGCTGTAAACATTTTAGAATATATAAGTTCTTTTCTTTTTTACCAATCATCTTTAGAAATAGTATAAGTAGTATTATTACTGGGTCCAAGGATATGTAGTTTAATAACTTTTAGTAATTACATTCTTTTATATATGTTGTCTCCCACAGTTAGAGTATGAGGTCCATAAAATCAGGGTTTTTCTTTCTATTTGTATCTCTATCATTAAGTGCAAAAACATTATTTTTTCCATTTATTTTGTGATTTGCATAGAATAAGTAGTAGGCAATGAAATGGAAGAGAAAAAAAACAGATTGTAAGGGATTGAAGAGCAAGTGGTAAGAATGCAGAAGAAATAAGAGTTGACTATGCTTACTAAAAATTAAGCAACAGTGGGAGGAGAATACAGACCTTAAGAATGGTTAAGTCTGGGGAAGAGCCTCTTTTTAACATGAGATAGACCCAAGCATATCTGTAAGCAAAGAAAAAGGAGCTAGTAAAGAGGGAGAGGCTGAAGAAGAAAGGGAGCAACTTGAGTTCAGTAGCCAAAAAAGGTTCAAATCAAAGTAGAAGGTCAAGTCTTATGGGGGAAGGAAGCATTCATCTTCCAAGAAAGTAATGGGAGAGGAAAAGATGGTTGAAGATTTATATGGGTTTTGTAATTTGATATTGAGATCACAAATGATAACTTCAAAAATAGTACTATAAATGGAATTTAAAAACCTATTGTCCTACTTAAACATATGTCACTCCTCTGAAAAAATAAGCTGTAACCTCATATCTTCTGATCAACAAACCACCAACTTTCTGCCTTTACTTTATGGAATCAATGAGATGTTTTCAAAGAAGAATATTGAAAGTAGGTAGGAAGTATTCACAGTAAAATAAGCAAAGAGAAAGAGAGAGAGAGAGAGAGAGAGAGAGACAGAGACAGAGAGACAGAGAGAGACAGAGAGAGTGAGACAGAGACAGAGGCAGAGAGAGGGAGGGAGGGAGGGATGGATGGATGGGTAGATGAATGGATAGAGAATAAGTGAGTGAACAAATGAATGAATAAACATTTAGGATAGAACCAGACTCTATAGAATGTCTAGAAAAAGGAATCCCTTCCCACCTGATCAATGTTCTACTAATTTCTTAAAAATCATTTTGCTGAGCAAAAGACAGCTTTTTTTTCACCATCACTCTTTGATCTTTACTTTCTGGAACACTGTCCTATCTTTTGATACTATCCCTGTTCTAATTCATGGATATATATCTCAACTCAATCCAGTTTTTCCTTAATATTTGAGTTGTTAGTCCTTTGTTCTCCTCCTATGTGACTCCAGTAGTCAGGTGGACATGATAATTACATGTTGATTCAGTTTCCTAGCATCCTGTCTCATATCACATTATACCTCTACCCAATTTGATGATCCATAAAAATTAAATAAAAATATTAGAACCACAGTGGTTTTTTTCTTAGAAAGTATGAGAAATACTTAGAAAGTTCTGGACAACTAACATGGGAAATATACTCAATGTTGCTCTGATAATTTGAAAATGTTAGCTTATCCACCATGGCTAAACACTAAACATCTACCATGTGAATAGGTCATTTTCTTTTGCATATTTTTTCTCAGATTTTTCACAATCAAGATGCAAAGTAAACATAGAAAGTATTATATTTCAAAGAAGAATGCAACAGTTCAATGAGTGGATTTAATTTAAATGTATTTATATACATTTGTTGAAGAAATGGAAAATTTGTACTTTTCCTTTGTATCTCATTTTCTGTAGATTGACACATTTCTCTCTATCCTTTTTCCATATTTGGTGCTTATTAGCATAAGCATAAACTTTCTTCCCACTCTGTTTTTACAGTGTATCTTTAGCTATTAAGTTACTTTATAACTTAAATAACTCAAAATATGGAACAACAATCAACATTTATGTCTGAATGGTTCAGACAGATGTTTACAATTCTTCTAAATAAGTTTGGCATGTTTAAACACATGCATTCAGATTGTCTGCCTTCATGTGGGTGTTATTTAATTGAGAGTTACAGTAGTGGCTTGAGCCAAGTAATAAAATGAGTGCTATTGTTTACTATCAGCATAGGACAAAACTTGATGGCGAATTTGGAAGGCTGCCCTGCAAATAGCAACCCTGGAAAACAGAAACTTCTTTTTAAGTTTTGCATGTACTTAGTTATTGTAACATTGTTTAATTTTATTAAAAGAAAATAGATGCAATCCTATTTATTTGAAGACAGAGCTAGAAAAGAAAAGAAAAATCATTATTTCACTTGGAAGAATCAAAGTCCAGGCAAAATAACTCCAATTTCTATGAAAATGACTGTGCACACACAAAGGATGGAATCAACTCTGTAGCAGTTTCTCATATCTTATAAATGTACAGAAATACAGAGGAAGCCCCTACTAGTATATGTAGATTTCTTTAAAATAACTAAGGAACATCATAGGTTGCTGAATAAGGTACATTATTTATGATAGAGACACATGAGCAGAGAAAGATGGTTTTATAGGTCATTATTAATTTCTTTATTGGTGTCCTTTTAGATAGATTTCTTAAGTAAAGCTAAAAGTCAAGAAGAACAATGAAACGTAGTATTTATGTTATTTTAGATCAAATTTTTAAAGTTGCAGTTTATCTTTGATATTTTCCTCTTTTGTAAGTTTTATAGTTAGAATACCAATGATTTCTTTCAGGGGAGAAAAATTACAGCAGTAAATAATTATGACTTTAATTGGATAATTGTGCATGCAATTGAGCAATTGTGGTTGCAACTGGCCACTTTCCACTTATTTCTAAGGTGCAATTAGCCAATTTTAGACATAATCATTTGTGCATGCACTTTTATAGTATTTTTTTTCCATTTAAAGGGGAGATTCAATAACTATTCATTTCAAGAAGCATTTTAAAAAAAACCCAGCAAATGAATACAATTCGTTGATCAATACGACATTATAATTTCTCCTAGTTCTTCCAATGTGGCACTCCGACTTTCAACATATTCATATGTATGTTATCTTCTGCTTATCATATCATATGGAATGGCACAGGTTTCTCACAAAGGAAAATTTCAGAATATGATCCTAATTATGCTTAGTTATTTCAAGCTGATAATGGAGGCCCATCTCTGACAATGTTTGTCTGTTTTAAACTATTTGGAGTGCATTTTTGAAGATCAGATCAAATAATCAAACTTTTAAATGAAAGCCAGTATTTTAGTAAATTAATGGGTTACTGGACCACTTATTCCACAGAATCGACATTTTGTTTCCCTGAATTTTATGCGGACAATCCACTGGTTTCATTTGCGTACTACTAAATTTCACGTGTATAGCAAAGCAAAACAAACTCTTACCTTGACGCCATTTTTGCCTCTGGAAAAAAGTGACCAAACGTAGCATATTTAGTTATCATGTCTGAGCTTAAAAAAAAATTACTTACCTTTAATGAAAGTTTTCATTGCTATATCATTGCCTGATCATTTTTATGAACCAAACACTGGGAAACAACAAAAAAAAAAGCGAATAAAGATTTTGTAAGTGTTCCTCTATTTATCTATAGTAGAGAAGAATAATGGTCAAACATTCTTATTTCTGACAGCTACCACCCTAGTGCAGGAGACCCTGAGAGGCACCATTGTTTAATATATTTGGGATGGCTTGGGATGGGCATTGGAAATGGACTCAGAGGACTTGCATTCACATTCCTTCATTACTGCTTGCTCTCTCTATTACCCTGAGCAAAGCATCTCAGTACCTCCCTGTACCTTATTTTAAAATCCCTTCCAGCCTGACACATATGAAAACCAGCTCAAAACAGCTCAGAAAGGCTAATTGTTAAATTTTCCCTGTGAGCATTTGTACCAAGCATTTTGTTGATTATCTAGATAAGAAACTGACGACAAAAATCTTGCTGGTGCAGCTCAAATTCAAAAATATGTTATGGGTATTACATACATACATATATATATATTTTTTCAGAGAGCTAGATGTTAAATGTTGCCAGCACCCCATTATTTTCAGCTATAAATCTCATTACGCTATTTGAATAATTAACAGATTACTAGTTTTCTCATTGCCTGTCACTATTCCCTTGAATTTTTCCTTTATACTGCAAGGTTATTCATTTTTATATAATAATTGGAAGAGTTACTCTTTTCAAAACCTTCTCATGGCTCTCATTGTATATCAAATAAAGTTTAAACTTTTTAGGGCAGTTTTCAGAGTTTTTCCTAGTATGATGACCATCTTTCTTTCCAGTCATATCTCCTATCACTTCCTCTCTTATATGTTTTCCTCTAGCCAAAGCACATTACTTACTCATCTTTCATGTACAGTCCATATTTTCCCCACATTCTTATCTTGGCTTATGATGCAGCTCACACCCTCAGGGACCCTAGTGATTATGTGAAGGGATTTCTTAGAACAGGGTCTGTGAATACACAGACACAGACACATGCAAACACAGATACATACGCATACACACAAGCACACATACATATATGTATGTGCCTAATACATATGTAGAGGGAGCCAGGTGGCTCAGTGCATTAGAGTATTGGATCTGGAGTCAGGAAGATCCATTTCTTACTAACTGACTTACTAACAGTGTGACCCTGGGTAAGTCACTTAACCTCTCTTTACCTTAATCCACTGGAGAAGGAAATGGCAAACCACTCCAGTATCTTTCCAAAAAACAAATAAGCAAACAAACAACAACAGCAACAACAAAAAAACTATGGACAGTATTGGCACACTAAGGTCCGCAGGGTCAAGAAGGGACACGACTGAACAACATATTACATACATATACATATATGCAGATGATTGCTATATTTGAATATGATTATTTATTTTGTAATTCTTTGTATTTTGTTTTATGCATTGAAAAATATTATTCTGAGAAGGGGTCCATAGGCTTCATTGGAGTGCCAAAGAGACACACAAAAAAGCTTAAGAACCACCTATATCTGCTCTGATCTAGTCTAAATTCCTTATTATTGTTGGTGAGGAAACTGAGGCCTTGAAGAAGGGCAGATGTAGAAAAGGTTTACTTGGTTAGAAATAGTCCTCCTTATTCTCAGCCTAGTTTTTTCTTAAACTGGTAAACCTTTAAATAAAGTCCTGTTTTCAGTCCTCATCAACTTGGAGTCAGAATGACTGATTTAACATCACAACTCTGACTCAAGTGTTTTTGCAATTAATTTTAACTAAATATATTTAATGCAATATATATGTATATAAATACATACATACATACATATACATGTTTTCCTAAAAAAACACTGATCACATTCCTTTATAAAACTGTTGATAGTGGAGATGAATTCCAAGTTTGACTGCATGTATCACTTGAAAAAAAAAGAAGCTTAATTATTTTGTCATTAACAGTAATATGGTTATAGACTACAAAAATGGGAAAAAAAATTCTTCAACTGATCAGGTTAAGCAAATTGTCCCTTTGAGAATATAATCATCAAATGGTAAATTTTAACTTTCATTACTTGCCTCATGACAGAATTGGCCCCTAAAGGAAAAGACAAGAGTCCAAAGGGAATTTCATTAACTCTTTCATTCAAGCCAAGGATTGTTAAATGTTCAAATGAAAAGGCATTAAATATACCCCCTAATGATTTCAAAGACAATGCTCTTCTCTAAAGGTCAAATTAATACCATCAAGTAAATAAGTCACCATGGAGAACAGAGCTCAATAAAGCATTTCTAATGGCATTTAGCATTGGCCACTCCTTTTCTGAATAAGTTAATAATATCATTCTTTGTTTATGAGCATTTCAAATAACAAAAGCAGAAGTTCTTCTTATCTTTATTTATCTTTTACCATCAAGGCATCCTTTGGCTGTTTGGTGAAGCATATTAACCTCCTTCAAGAAAAATTTTTTTAAATTCACAGAATAAAATATAAAGGATTAATATCTAGAATTATAAGGAAAATCAATTATGTTAAAATTCAGCTTTTTAGATAACAATAAAAAATTATAAAAATGTAGTTTAAGAACTCTAGATCTAAATTTTTTTGATGAAAGTATATTGACAACCTTAGATATATATATACATATATATGTATATATAATTTATTTTGCTTAGAGCAATACAAATATACAGAAAATATTACATTACATAATATTTTGTAGATTTTTAAAGAATTTAATTATCCAAATTTCAAAAAAGTTCAGGAACCAGAATTATGTTTCTATTGGTAATTTGTCAGTGTTACACAAAATTGCTGAAGCAAATCACTGGTGCATTAGTATTATATAACTTACTTTGACTCTATCTACACAATACCACTATGATTTTCTAGTTCAGATTTCTAGGCAGTCTGGTGATAGTCTGTATGAAAATATAGATGAGATCCAACTGTTCTTCCATACATTGATTGATATTTGAAGTAGACATATGGCTTTACAGGACAGAAACACACAGGAGTGTGCTAGAGCCATCTGAACCCAGTTCCAAAAACTGATTGCTAAGTTTTCAGTTTGAGCATTTATACCTCAGATTAAACTTTAAAATGTGCAAAGAATTATTAAACTGCCTATGCCCTTTGACTCAGCAATACCACTACTAGGTCTTTTCCCAAAAATAACTGGAGGAAAATGAAAAGAACCTGTATGTTCTAAAATGCTTATAGGGGTTCCCTTGGCGGTAGTAAAAAAAAAAAAAACTAGAAATTGCAGTGATGTCTGTCAGTTGTGGAATGGCTGAACAATTTGTGGTATATGATTGTGACGGAATAGTACTGTTATTATAAGTAACAATGAGCTAGACGATGTTAGAAAAAACATGGATAGACTTACACAAAATAATGAAGAGGGAAATGAGCAGAACCAAGAGAAAGATATATACAATGACAGCAATATTGTTTTAAGAACAATTTTGCAGTGACTAAGTTGTTTTGACTATTATAAATACCCAAATTAACTACAAAGGACATATGAAAAAAGGCTCTATCTGCATCCAGAGAAAGAACTGATAAACAGATGTATAGAATATAAATATATAGTGTGTGTTTATACATATACATACATATGTACACATATATACATACATATATGTGCATGTATGTATATACACATACACATACGTGTACATACATACATACATACATATGTAGTGGTAATCAGGGCAGGATCTTTTGCTGTTCTTCTCCTTTGGGATGCTAGGGCTATCAAGTGCCTTTAATGAGTCTGGCCTTTGAATGGGGCAGATAAAGTGGGATTTTTTTGTTTTGGAGTATTTCTGAGCACTAAGGCAATCAGAAGTCATTGATTTGAAACAATGTATGTGATATGGTGCTAGTGATTGAAGAACTTTCCCACACCCTAAATGCTAAGTTGGTCCTGGCCCTCAGGGTCCTGAACAGAGTATAAGAGCTTTGAGGTTGGCATTTTCTTTTGGGGCTCTTACTTGCTGGAAGTGTCATATGATTTGACCAGACCACACTCTGGGTAGCCACTGGGGCCAGCTTTGAAAACCCAGATGTTGGTGCCTCTCTCTCTGGTAATGATGTAATTCTTTGGTCAGGCAGCTAGAGGCCTGTCTGTTGACAACTGTTTGTTTGTTCTGTTTGTTTTGTCTCTGTAATTTCTGTTTGTATTTCCTCTGAAGTTTGGGGTGCTGGCTTTTATCCCTGAACTAAGTGAATGATATATATGTATTTGATTAAACTGAGATTGTTCACCTCTTAAGGTTGCTTTCCTTAGAAAAGTAGATCAAAGAACCTGTGCTACCAGCTCTTCTGTGTGCTGGTGTTGTTGGTCTTACACAGTCACAGTAGCTGCTAGCCACAATGTTGTTACAATATGTGTGTGTGTAACACTCACACACACACACATACATATTTGTATCTAGTAGCAGTCATCTCTAAGGTAGAGGGAGAGAAGAAAAAAGGGAAAAAACACGTGATAACTTTATTATATATTTAAAAGGAATAGCAAATTTTACATAATAGATTTGCAGTTTCATGTGCAATCAGCTTTTTATTATGCTGTTTTTTATATTTTTATTACATTATGATGTGGAAATGTTTGTTTTATTCCAGAAATTAAGGGGAAAACAGTGTGCATTCAGTGCCCTGAATCCATACACTTATATAGACAGAAACACAATTAGACAAGGCAAATAGTTGTTATTATTTTCAGTCATTATTTCCTCCTTAGTGATTCAAGCTATTTTATAACAACTTCTTTCATGACGAAAAAGAGCACAGTTTAGTGCTATGCCTTCCTTCAAATACTTTTGAGAGCTGTCTACAGCTCAAGGCTTTCTCTTGCTCATACAAATGGATATTGTACAATGCATAATTTTTTTTTTCTGAAGAAAATACAACACGTTTTTGATAACCTATAGCATTCAGCTAGTTCTTGAAGAGAAAAAAATGAAATGAGTTTTGACCATTTACTTCTTTTGTAATTTTGAGCAAGTTATTTAACTCTTTGGCCTCAGTTTCTTCAAGTGTACAGTGATGAGGTTGGTCTTGACCACCAATCAAATTTCTTCTGGATTTAAATCTATGATTTGATAGTCCCATGAATCCTATGGAATTATTTTAGTTGGACAACTAATTAATCAACACAATTTATTTTGGGTTTGCTATTTGCTTGCCTGAGCAAAGTGAATAAAAAGAAGTGAGAGTCCCTATCCTCAAGAAGTCTACAATGTATAAAAGAAATAAGGTGTATGTATGTATAACATTCCAAATAAATACAAGTTGATGGAAGGGTGAATAGTTGATTTGTACAAGAGGGAATTGTAAAGGACTCATGGAGAAGGTATTGTTAAAGGTGAATCTCGAAAGAAACTAGGGATTCTAATATTTAGAAAAAATGAAGGAGACATATCAAACATGGTAAACAGTGCTGAAAAGGCACAGTGACAGGAAATGGATTTCCATTTACAAGAAGCAGTAAGAAAGCTAGTCTGACCGAACCACAAAGAATACAAAGGAAAAGAAGTCAGATTAGAAAGCTAACTTAGTGAGTGTGGAAAAAGAGGAAAAGATGATGTTTTATTAAAATGCCTTGGCTTGACATATAATTATGTGCCTTCTTCATGAACATTCTAGGATTACATTGATCTCCTCAAGGAATGGGGCATTATATATTATTATAGATCATAATGTAGTTAGCCAAGACTTTCTTGTATTATTGCAAATGGGATGAATGTGTTTTTGTTTTTATGTTTTTGCACAATCCAAGATGGACCAGTGGAGACCATATTAATTTAAGAGAATCAAAGCATTATACAATTTCAGAGTTATCAAGAATATCATTGGTCATCTAGTTCAACCTATACCCAATAGAATACCCACAAAAATGCACATGACAAGTGTAAATTTAGCCATTGCTTGAAGATCTCAATTCAGGGAGAACTTGCTATATCCAGAGGAAACACATTCCACTTTTCTATAGCTCTCTGTTTTTTTAAAGTTGATTTTAAATCAAACTTAAATTTGTCACTTGAAAGATTTAACCATTATTTCTACTTCTTTGCTTTGAGCCAAGAAAAACAATCCTAATCTTTCTTCCAGATGACAACTCTTCAAATACTTGAAGACAAATTATGTTCTCTCTCACTCCTCTTTTCTAGGCAAACCATACTGAATTCTGTGGGAATTATGGGAATTGAGTGAACCACAATGACTCCATCTTGTGATTTAGTCCTGGATAAAACTTGGTTGCCCTTATATTCAATTATAGATCTAGTTCAATTTCTATCCTGTGAGAAAACTTGATTCAATTGTGGGAATTGTGAGAAAATTTTATTACTTTTTTCAGTCTAGCCCTGCATGGGTGGGAAGCTGGACCATTTCAACCTGTTGCTAAGAGAGCCTTAACTAAGGATCTGTGTTACACTTATTGGAAATCTGGTCAGATCTGAAGATTGATGCAAGTAGTTTTCTCACAATTATACCTCTCAGGCAACCCATATTTTTACATGGAAACCTGGTCCCATACTGGTCAATCATTTACTGTTTCCTTGTTCATTTGATTGAATACACATATTTGGTCAGGGGGAGATGGAACACCTCTTTTTCTTATTCCAGAGAATTGCACCTGTCTGCTCTCCCTCTTCCAATTCAGAAAGCCCATTATCTTTCTACTGATTAGAAATCATAAAACCTAATCTTGTATTCTGGTTTATAGTCTAATGATTGTTTTATTTTAATGCATAAATATCTATCTCACTCTGTATTCAGGGTCCAGCGCCATTCTGAGGAGGGCTGGTCCTGATTGTTATGCAATTTGCATGGATTACTTAATAAATTGATATGCTCAAAAGTTCAAACCGTTGTTTCATCAATTATTTCAGATTTCACCTATCACATTTCTTTTATCTAATCTTCACATAGCAGTTTCTTTCTCCATCTTTTCTGCCCTTCTCTTAGCACTCTTCAGTTTAACACTGCCCTTCCAAAATTTTGGTGACCAGAGATGAACTCAATGTTCCAGATGTTTTCTGCCATGAGAGAAATCAGTAGGACTATCACTTCCTTTCTCTCCGAAAATATGATGATTTTAAAGCAACCAAAGGTAGCACTGGATATTCTAGCTGCCACTTTATACTATTAACTCATATTGAACTTATAGGCCACCAAATCCCCAATCTTTTTCTTTAAGATGAAATAATGCTTAAACGGTCCTCCTGCTTCTTACATGTGTGAATTCCACTTATTTTATTTTTTACTGAAGTACAAGAGTTTACATTGATTCTTATCAGATTTCTCTCTTACTAGATTTGTCCCAATATTCTAGTACATCATTTTTTAATCCTGTCTCTGTGATTCAACATATAGCTTTTTCTCCCAGTTTTGAGTCATCTAAAGATTTATGTATCTATCAACTATATTTTATCCAAGACACTGATGAGAATATTAAATCTCATAGAGCTCAATAGATCAATAGGATCTTATGCCAAAAAATATGAGTTTCTAATCAGTTATTTAACTACTTCTGAATATAAACATTTATACCTCTGTTTTTTTTTCTTCTCTGGGTATTGCTGGAACTGAACCAGACATGGCAACTAACAACTGAAAACTCTTTCTACATGATCATATTCTGGAACATTTTCATTCCCCTTCACCATCACATCTAAGTTTCCAATAAATACAATTCCCTAAGGCTATGTTTTCATAATTTTGAAACTTCTACATAAAAAGTAACATATGACTGTCATTGGGCTATTCATGTTGTATGGCCAGCCATTTTTGAGACCAAAAAAACCTATCATCTGATGCAATATTAAAATTGGGAATTTAAAATTATAATCATGAATCCCACAGGATTTTTTAAACAAATACTCTATGGAAGAACTAGTAAACTAGTGAGTCCATCAAAATTAAATAAGAATGTAAAATCAGAAAAAAATGTTTAAAAATAAATAATAAAAATGTTAGATTTTAGTTCAGATTTTTCTTTGTCAAAAACAGTATGACAAATTTGGAAGAATGTTATGTCTTACCCTAGAAAATTACAAGTTTTCTGTATCATTTCTTTTGACAATAAAATAAAGTATAGACTTTGCAGAGTGTGCTATGTTGTTGTTTTATTTTTTATGTGATTTAAAAGAAAAAAAAACAAAGTTACATTTGTTTTTACATATTTAAATGGAAAATAAAAAAAATTCAATAGATAAAATTTTGTAACATGATAGAGCAAAGGCTGCATGCATTCTATTATTTATTCCCTATTATTTACTTTGATTTCTCATTTAAAAAGTAAACATTTGTGCATTTTTAATAAGCTTAGGTCACAGTCTCATAGTATTTATAAATACAGATATGTGTGTATGTGTGTATAAACATATTCATGTATTATAAAATAAATATTTGACATTTAATGAAGATATGTTTTTCAATTTCTACACCAGTGAAAGAATAATGGAAAAAAGTATTTCATTTTGATATACAGCTCAAAAGAACATCTCTTGCTGACAAGAATAAGGTCACCTGTCATAAAATTGTGTTTCCTATCTTAAAAAAAATGAAAATTGTGAAAGAGTTTAAAACTTAAGGTACATGATAGAGCTATTGACCTTTTCTTTGGAGGGGATAATTCAGAAACCATCACCAAGTCACTTCCTATTTTCTCGAAATATATGCAATGCTTTTTAGGTATAGCCTCTTGTCATGAAGTTTGCATTATACTGTTATATTTATATAGGTCTACCTCCACAAGTCTATTCTAAGTTTATTTAAGTTTGTAAATTCCCGTGGTGAAGAGTACAATTGCAGAAAAGCTAGGATATAGAGTATAGATTAAGTGGATAAAATTCCATTTTGTATGGTATACTAAAAAAATTTGAAGACCTGATGTTTCCCAAAATTAAGTAAAAGATAATTTCTTTCTTTTGAGGAAACAGCATGTATATATGGGTGTATATGTGTTTTAAACAAACTTGTGAAGACAAGTTTATCACCTTTACTCACTAAGGTCGCTGAACACACTGAGACATGGGAAAAAATATAGTTCAAGGGGAAAGTAACACAAGACAAAGAGTTAAGATATATGAGTTAAAGTATTAGGTACAGCACTAGTTATCTATGTGACATTTGGTAAGTTACTTAATCTTTCCTGACCTCTGCTTTATTATTTATACAATTTAAGTTTGTGCTAAGATCATTGTAGAAGACCTTTGCTCTCTAAGCTTGTATTCCAATGATTCTCCTTAAAATTATATATTTTGAAGATTATATTTTTACCTCATTGTCATATCCTATATACAACCAAATATATGTACTGTTTTAAGGTGTATTCTTTTGTTATGATGTTCACATTTTTTTTTCACATTTCTACCTTCACGGCCCCATTCTAATTTTCTATATATTTAAAACTTCCTAAAGTAAAGAATATATATTTGGAAAAAATGAGATATAGATTGGTGATGATACAATTCTCTTTTTTCAATAGTCAAAATGGTAAACATTTGTAATACCTAAACAAGATCTCAAGTTTAGTGCTGTGATGCATATACTTGCTTTAAATATCATTCTAATTAAAAGATTCATAGAAGTTCCTAATTAAAAGAAACTTTTGAGATCCCTTGGACTAACTGTATCATTTTACAGAACATAAAACTAAGGCTTTCAGGGTTAAATGACTTGCCTAGGGTCACATAACTTATAAACAGAAGAGCTAGGATTTGAAATTAGGCCTCCCTGGGGCTATGGCCTTTCTGCCCTGTTGCCTCCTCTTGATGTTATTAACTTGTTCTTAAACAGTACTTTAACATTTTCAGTGAAATTTCTTAACAATTCAATATGAGAGAGTTAGCATGAAGAGAATTCATTTAACTTTCCTGATAATGAAACTTAGGCTTGAAAGGTTATATGACTTGATTCCAAGACATATAAGCTGGAAAATGTCAAAGCAATCTCAAAACTCAGTTTTGTTTTGTTTTTGTTTTTTCCCCTGACTTCAAGTTCCTTTATTTTCCTATACCTATAAGTAGGATGAACATAAAATCATCTAATGTCAGAACTAGAGGAATGTTGAGATCATTTATCCCACTGTTCCTCATTTTAAAGATAAGGAAACTAAGTCTGGAAACATTAATTAACTTGTCCAAAGCTATGCAACTAGCTAGAGACAAAACCATGAAAAGACCTTAGATTTCATGACCCTGACCACTAGGCTCATTCCATGATGGCAAGTCCAGGTAAAGAAACCAGTTTATAGTAGTGATCAGATGTCTTCCAGGTAAAAAGGTACAACCAAAAAGACCATATTTAAAAATTAAGGAAGATCAGCTTGACAGATTTTAATGCATTTCAATGAAGTATTTTCCTATTAATTTTTATTTTAGAGTGTTTTAATGAAGCACTCCATTGGTTGATTGATTTACACTAAGTCATCAAAATGTTATTTTGAAGTCTAAGAAGTATTATGGCAATTTTTCTCACTTGTTTTTTCTTCAAGGCAGGAACTGGTACTTTTGCCAAAAAATAAATTGCATTCTGTCCTTGAAAGGTTTGAGTCAGTTTGACATATAAAATACTTTGGGTTTGAGTAGGGGCCAAGCTTAACACAGTGTTTTCACTCATCCTTTCTATTTAGGTTGGTGAACATATGACCTAATATACTGTAATCCATGAGATTCTATATGCCCTGGAAGCAAAGGCTGTATTGGTTACTATTTTTATTTTTAGAAATAAATATTATCAATTATTGAATTATCAATGTGGAAGGTTATTAGAGGTTTTGCATTTAATTATAACTGGTACTTATTTAATATTTTTCAAACATTTTCCATGTCTTTTTTTATTTGAACCTCACAATGACCTCAGAAATTAGGCAGGTACTATTATTATAACGTTTTGTTGGGAAACAGAGTAAGAAATTAGGTGGCCCATCTGGGTCACACAGATATTAAGTGTCTGAGTCAGGAGTCAACTCAGGTATTTCTGAGATAATCTATCAGCCTGAAGGGATTTTTACCTAAGGGATTTCATTATCAGAATTCATACCTGGAAAGTACTTTTTGACCAAATGTGGTGCTTTGATGATCAGAACACCTTGATTCTAGTGCTGGTTTTTCCCATAACTAGTTCCTTCATTTTACATAAGAGAAACTGAGATCCTAGAGGGTCACTTTACCAGGATCACAGAACTATTTAGGGGAAAAAGCATTTTCTAGGTATGTACCCTGATAATGAAATCCCTTATGTAGAATTCCCTTCAGCCTGCCAGATTGTCTCAGGAGCAGTTACTTCATTTTTCTTCATCATGTTATTTCGCACCATGATGAAGAAAATCAAATTCATATAATTCTCTTCCCAAATATATTTTAGGTCATTCCCAGGAAGATACAGGAAGTAGGTCACCACTTTGAAGCCATAGCCCATAGGTGCTCTGTCACTCTAGCTGTCAAGTCTTTTGGCAAACAGGTACTTTGATTGCAAAGAAGGTGTACCTAATTTTCTCAGTTGTAGTCATAAGTCTGGCTCCCATTCTCATAGCCTCTGGCTCCCATAACATCTTCCTTTCTAATTATATAAAATAATAGCTAGAAGGAAAATACTACAGACTGAACTCACCTCTATACCTCCTCTTCCTTAAGAGTAGATATGATATAGATTTGACTTTAATTCTATTGTTAAAATATGTGCATTTTATAAGCCTTCATAAAAAAGAGACATATGAGAGACTATGGGAATTATTAAAATAACTGTTATAAGACTGTAATCATATCATTGCATGGTAAGAAATGATGAGGAATTCATAGAAACATGAGAAAAAATACTTCTTTGACAAGAAAAAAAATCCAAGTAAGGGCAGTGCCAGTTCTTGAAAACCTCCTACTTAATATGCAATTTGGCTCCACCAAATGACTGTTCATCTTCATTTTCCATTTTTTCCTTGTCTTTAATTCCAGTTCTCAACTTAGGTTTATGATCCTGCTTTCTTCTTCCTGGCTTTGGTGACTCAGTGTAACTAGGTAGTTCCTTAAGGAGCTTTTGTCCTAAATTGAAATCTCAGGTAGATTAAATGGATCTCTGTGGATGTGATGATGAAACTGGTGATGGATGTTAATTTCCATCAGATTGTTACTTTCATATAATCAGAAAAAAACCGAATTTGGAGTCAGATGATCTGAGTTTAAATCCCAATTCTACTACTTTCTTGAAGGAAAGGAAATTACAGATGGAGTTGGAGGAATAAAGATCCTCCTATGAGTTGGTAGGCATTGAACTTTGTTTTCGGAGGATTCTTCTGGAAAAGGTTTTCATGTCCAGTGTTCCCTTATTCAGATGAAAGAAGGCTGATCCTAAGTAAATTTTAAAGATGAGGTCTACCTCCAACATAATCTGGTTGGCTAAGATTCTGGGCATGAGGAATCCTTGATGAAGGGATTGCTTTTTATACGAGATTATCAAAGAACAACAAACTATTCTCAGCCTTTTTCTTTCCTTTCTCTTCATACTTCTCTTAACCTTTTTCCATATTAAGGACAGGTCTCAGATATATTTGGTGGGGATAGATGAGTAAAAAGGGGGCAAAATGTATGCCAATGTATAGTCAAAAGCCAATAATTTCCATAGACATATATGGAAATTATACATTCTCATATAATCAAGATTGAGAGAATTCAATAATATGTACTTCCCTATTCCAAGAAGGTCCGAAAATAATAGGATTCCTCCAGAAATGAAAGATAGACAAAGGAACAGACTTGCTGGTGTGGTCAGAGAAGGGGAAATTAAATGACAATGTTCCTGAGCTCCAACTTCCTGGGTAGAGTAGGTGGAATTTTTATTTCCTGGGCATAATGATCTAGAAATCTAGTCTGCTAGTCAGAGAAGCGAGGTTTCTTAGAAAATATTTATCCTGGGAATTATCTCGTGAGTAACCCAAGTTTGAAAATATAGGGACCTGAACTTCTAGAAAGAAGGTGTACCCAAAGGGGTAGATGGTGAGGTAGTATAAACAACTAGTTTCTTGAGAAAGATGAAGAGTAATATGGGCCTTTGGTGACTTGGTAATTGCTATAGGGTCCTGAAAAGGAATACTATTATCATAATCAACATAGACTTGTGGTACTAGCTGTTGAAAGTGGGACATGACATACATCAAAAAAGAAGGCATGATAATTCTGTCACAAAGTCTGAAGAAATTGAATTCTTGACAACATCAGCCGAGGTATTCCCTATCCTCATAGGTGCCCCTGTGCGAGTTCTCAATATTCTAAAAATGAAAGTTTCCACACTGGAGCTTTTATCTTTGTACCCTGTTCAGCTGTCGTGAAATGGTAATGGTAAATACAATATATTTCTTAGAAGTTCACCCTTGCCTTTTTGATGTAGTATCCATTTTGAGCTAGGATTCCTTTATTCGCCAGGTTTTTTTTTTTTATGTGTGTGTGTTGGGGGGGGTGCAGTGGGGTTGGGCCTCCTCAGCATACCTGTGATGTTTACAACCAGTACTGTTCCTCCTCCCTGGTTGATGGTCTAGCTGCATCTCATAAGCTTGTTTTTGCACTTTTTTTGAAAAGCCATGATTTTGGAATTGACCAAATGTTACTCTGCTTTACTTTTTGGGTACACTTACTCTGTGTCACATCCATTACTTTGACAAAGTTAGGATCCTGGGAGATAGATTTAAGGCTGAAATGAAACTTAAGGATTATGTAGTCCAAGCACTTTGTTTTACAGATAAGGAACATGGGACTCCAAAATTTTAAGCAACTTGCCCATAGACATATAAGTAGCAGATGAGAGAACCAGAATTTGAACTCAGGTCCTCTGATTCAAAGATCAGAGCTCTCTCTACCAGGTAATAAAAAGAGATAATTATGTGTGTATTGTTCATTTTTGTTTGTGTTTGTTTGTGTGTGTGTGTGTGTGTGTGTGTGTGTGTGTGTTAACCATCAGCAATTTTTTCCTGAGCTGATATAGACACATTTGGTTTAAAAAGAAAAAAAAAACAGGATGTAAATCAAGGAACAATGTTTCCAAAGCTAGGGAACATAAAAAAGTAAATATTAATAATATAACTACGTATTTACCCCACAATATCTTAATGAAAAGTTATATATTATTTGATTTGTTTTAGTATATCAAAAAATATTTTAGAGGCCACAGGGGAGAGCCTGCTTTTAAAAATCTGCAGTACGAAATTTGTGTAAAGTGAGTAAACTTTACTTAATTTAAAATTTCCCTAAATCTTTGTGTTCACATGTTAAATTTGCTAAAAATTTCCAAAAACTCTTGGAAACAAATAAATGTGCTACTTTTCCTCCATTAGGAAGAAATTTAAAATGACCTATTATTTTATTCCTAAAGATAACTTCCAAATCAGGAAAATCCCTCTTTCGATAGGGGACAACATCTGCTCTTCAGTATATAGTCACAGAGATTGCCCTTGAGAATGCACAGGTTAAGTCACTTGCCTGTGGTCGCACAGCCCATAGGTGGCAGAGGCAAGACTGAAACTGATCTTTCTTGGCTATGGAACTGGTTCTCTAGAACCTACAAAATGGTGACCTTTCCTTTTCAAGTAAAGATTCCCTCCCACCCCCCAAAAAAATCAATGAATAATTTGTACCTAACACATATCTAAAGCTAGTCACACCAAAAACAAGAGTCAAATTTCATTTATAAATTGTCATTCTTTTTTAAAACTACATATATGCTATCTACATCAAAAGCATTTTTATTATTTATTCAAAATGTTGACATGTTGTCTTATAAAGAAGAGCATACTTTTTTCCCTGTGTCCTTTTAAGAGAAATAATTAAACTAAATTCTATACCTGGTCTTTACTTCTGAAGAGGTTGATATTTTTGATGAAAGATTTTGTTCACAGTATAAATTTTATTACAGTTCCTAGATTGGTATCAATAGGGCCCCACCTTCTACTCACCAAATAGTTCCATATTTTGCTTCCATAGGGTAGGCTCACAGGTTGTGCTTGTCCTTGGTTTTAGAAGAGGACCATGGCATCAGGGAGATGATGACATGACTTGCTGTTGACTTTGATTTGAGTGAGGGAGGGCTGTGCAAAGTCACTAGCCTCACTTTCTCCTCCAGAGCCATCTGGATCCAGTGACCAGATATTCATCAGGATGACTGGAGATGAGGGGAGATGGGAGACCCTGGCTCTTTTAGGCTGAGGCCTTTTCAGGTACTCACTCAGAGTGAGGTAATGGCCATTCAGTGAATAGGCCTCTTTAAGAAGTGAGTCAAGGGATGGGCCCCTTAATTTAAAAAAAAAAAAACAAATAAACTAGGAGAGGAAGACCCTCAGGGTTGCTGTTCCAAAGAGCAACAGTTAGCATTCACATTCCCTCTAAGCCAGGAGGGCCCAAAATACAAGCATTAAGTGGAACTTGGGCAGGGGCCTATTGTGGTCCAATCTAGGAGCTGCAGAGTGAACTGAGTTTAAGGTTTTGTGAAAAAATAAGAGAGTGGGCAATTAACCCTGTCTTACTAATGCCTTGATTATAGCTGGCCTGTCACTAACTTGCTAATTGATTCTAATGACTCCAGAGAAAGATGATTAGGGATATTTAGAAAGAGTCTTTGAACAGATAGAAAAGAAGGAAACATTTCAGTTTATATCTCTGTGACATAATATCTTTGTTGTATGAAAGGGAATGACTTGGGTAAATACTCAATGTTCCTAAGAAAGAAGAAGATGAACTGTGTCCTTGGACCCCAGGCTTTGTGTACAAAAATAAGCCTCAACGGCCATGGAAGTCGTATTCTTCCAAAAGATAATCATTTCATAAATACATAAAATAGATAATTAAATACATGTGGCTTTTTGTCTTTTTGTATTCCTATAGTAGCATCAACCTCAATCCTTTAAGAATGGATTTTGTTTTAATGATGGAAAACAGATAGAAGCGTTGACCTTTTTTTTAAGCACAGAAACCATTTTTTTCCTTATTTATATTGAAGTGCATTCATATTTGGTTTGTGTAGAGCTTCCACAATTAGCATCTGCTATTCACTTCAGAGTTAAACATGGCAGAGAAGGATTTTTTTAAAATATTGCGGTGCGGGAGACACTTTGGCAAATGGGCAGTGAAAACACTATGGTGCTCTAAGAACAAGAAACAATATTTCTTATCAAATGACTTCAGTCAATAGGTTGAAAAATTCCCTAAAAAGATTTTAGTTTGAGGTTGGAAAAAGTATTTTCAAGATTTAATGTGAGAAAATATTTCATAATTTAAAATCTGATTGAAAATATGGGCACATTTTCTCCTTGGCAAAAAAAAAAATAGAGAAAAAAAAATTAAACTGCTTGCCTGTTGAATATTTGGCCTTTCCTATGCAATCCATTATGTGTGATCTGTAAGCAATGGCAAATGGTAACTATCATTACCAGGTGGTTATTTGCAATGCAAATGCTAAATGGTAACTGGTAGCTCTTTGGCCTTGTTAGCTGCCAAACAGCTGGGTTTTGACCTCTGAGCTCACAGTGTGGCCAACATTATAATTTGAGGGGGATTTCACTACAAAAATTAAATTTATTTCAATTTCATCAATCATGATTATTGAAAAAACCTAGTTGAACATAATGTAGTCCTAAACACTATCTAGAATGGATTAAAAAGATATGGATCCTGCTTTCCTGGATCACGTAATCCAAGGACAAACATTACACATGAAAAAGTTTTGGAGATAAATATTTCAAAATGTATGGACAAAATTAAATATATGTATGTGTGTAAGTAGTATGTGTATATGTATATATGTATGTTTGTGGTATATATACATACATACACATACACACATTCATGTCATCTTTGGAAGATTTAAAGGAAAATATGGAGAAGAATCACACTGGGAAAGACATAGGTAGAGGAATTTTAAGTAAAGTGTAAATGTGCATCAGAATTAATCTAGTCCAATTAATTGAGAAAACTGAGGTCTAGTGAGTATTTGTGACTTACCCAGTATTGCAGAAGTGGTAACATCAGAGGGGGGATTTGAGCTCTTACTCTGAGACTACAGAGTCAATGTCCTTTCCACTGTTACAAGGAAGTACCCCCACTGAAGAAATCATGGCTCTTGTTCAGTCAACGTATTTACATTGAAGTAGGGCAAATGCACATGAAAGTGGGAGAAAAAAGATATCCAATATATTTTCAGTCAAATTTTGAGATTTAGCCATTAATCCTCTGCCTGACCCTCACACCCCATCCCACTTGGTGTACATCATTAGACTCAATAACTACCTAACAGGTATATTAGAACTGATAGAAAATCACTTTAAAAATTACTTGATTGTCATATAATCACAGTACTCAACTTCAGGGGTTCCAGACTATATCTAACTTACTCAGAACTCAGAAAGGGAGGACTATTCACTAGCTTTTTCCATGGATAAAGTGTTTTTTTTTCAGTAAAAGTGTTTCTTTGCCCTCATTTTTGTTTTATTATTCCTATAGAGATAGATGATTCCTTTTTTTTTTTTCAGATCAAAACATATATGGTGTAGATAGGATCTGCCTCATTTGTCAAAAGTTGAGGTTGGGTCACAAGAACTCCAAGGTCCTTCTTACGTTTACAATGCTGTTTCTTCTTCTTTTTTTTTTTTTAATCAAGGGTTGCATAGAATAGAGAACAAAGAGCTCATCCATCCTGAGAGGAACATACTAATTTATGCGATGAGATAAGGAAAGTTCTTAGATGAGTTGTGATCTCAATTGTTTAAACACTATTAACAACATCACCACAAAATGAGAGAGGAAAAAATTGGACAAGGTGAAACCATAGCATGTGTCGTTGGAGAAGTTATGGAGGTGCATGTAGGATGAAGGGATGTGACAAAATTCAACACAAGGAGTGAGAACTAGTGTGAAAGAGTTTTATTAGTTTTACCTGTTGAGCTATTTTAAGTTGGCGGCAGGGTGAGTGAGGGCAGGGTGCGGAGAGGAGGTGATGTACCATCTGGAAGGTGGAAATTTTTACACATACCTAAGGCTTTCCCTCAGTAGTACAGTTGCTGAATCCTGGTAACTATGTAGATCATAGTACAATAAGTAACTAACTTACCAAAGAGAAAAAGAAAGAAAGAAAAACAGAATCAAGCTGGCTATGAGTGTATTTGGGGAATGAAAGAATTACACAACCAGACCCAAGTAGAGTTGGAAGGTTCCGTTCAGCTACCTTAGTTAAATTGTGGAAAATTCTTTTCTTTCAACTCTGAAACATATTGTAGATCTCTACATTTCCTAAGACTGCAAGACCTGCTCTAGTAATAGCACATGGTTTTGATCAGTTTTCAGGGTACCATCACCTACAGGTCCCTATGGAAATTTAATCAGAAGATTATAGACTTAAGGTTAGAAAGGACTTCAGAGATGTTATATTTGAGGAAACTGAGGCCCAGAAAGATTTTTTTGCCTAAGGTCATATAGATAATAAGTATCAGAAGCAGATTTTGAACCCAAGTGCTCAGCCTTCAAAGTCAATGTTCATTCTACTCTACCATACAATGGAAAAACCAGATCATTAATGATAACTTTAAAATATAACCAATTTCCAAACAATGAGTAGATAGTTTAATGTATTAAAAATAATTTTAAAAATTAAAAATGATGAACTTTAGTTTTATTTTATTGGAACAATCATAGAATTTTAATTTTTGTGTTATAGCTATGCATTTCTGGTAAAATCATGATGGATCAATAAATCTGGGATACAGTGATATTTTTAAAGGTAAGTTCACTTGTAGACTGCATTTCAAAATGGACCCAGAATCCCCTGGAAGATAAACAGATAGATCCCTAAAGTGTGGAGGGCTTATATTTAGATCATCTTTACAGAAATTAAGGGAAATAACATAATTGTAAAACATCTCATTTGTTCTACTTTCACCTCCAAATCTCTGCTTTGATAATGAATTATTGAAAGAGCTCTAAATACATAACTGAATCATCTAAATAATTAATGATATACAAATAATATTTAACAACTGAGGGCCTATGACAAGGTTTAAAAAAATAAGTGAACCTTAGACGTCTGATATCATACAGTAAGTAGCTCTAATTAAATTAGCAGAATTGTAAAGTGGTTACCAAGCTACCTAGAGGCAAAACAGTTCTAGGCTCTGCAAATTGTAGGTCTTGCTGTAAAATTTAAATACGTAGTTTAAAGAACATGGTCTTTTTTTTCTGAACCATACCTTGTACATGTGGGTAGTCTATATATCACATACAACATTTCGATGAGAACTGAAAAACTCATATAGGTTGCACATTCCATAACGCCAATGGACCAATGCATCTTTGATATTGGTGATTTAGTTATATATTTTAATGATGTATGTAGATCAAAAAATATTCGTGCCTGCCTATCTCATGAGACTTGTGCATATCTTTCTGTAAGTACACAACATGGGATCCACCCAATGTGCCTTGAAGTTATTCTCTCTCTCTCTCTGGATGTATGTATGTACATATATACACCTACACACACACACACACACACACACACACACACACACACAGACAAGTATATATGTTTCTCCCCCCCTTCCCCACATTGCATTGATAAAGCAAGTTGGCTATCCATTCCATTATCTCTCTCTATACCATTAGTTCATCTATTTTCCTGAGTCATGCATTTCTCTGATGACATCCCTTATAAAATTTCTCCCTTCTCTCATCTTCTCTTTCCTTTCCTCTCTTTTCCTTTCTTTATGTGCACATAGGGTATGTAGGTGCTCTACCCAAAGGAATGTAAATTTTGACTACTGAAACCTTGCAGGATATCTTGGTGTTTATGGTCTACATTTCCTTCTTAAGGACCATGCCTTAAATCTAATTCACTCTGACTCTCATTAATTAGTCAGCAGTAGGTCCCATCCCAAGCCCCACTTAGTGGTCATTGTTTGGGCCCAGAATTGGCTCAGAATGAATGTAAATAGCAATAGTTTCTGTTTTGGCCAGAAACCCTGAGGGTCTTCCCCTCCCAGATTGGTTTGGTTTTTTTTGGACTAGGTAAAATAGGCCATTTTTTTGCCTCATTTCTTACCTAGCTTAAATGACTGAGTGGGCTTTCCTTCAGTCAAATTGAGACTTGGGAAAGACCTTAGCTTAAAAAGGCCAAGGTCTCCCACTGCATCCAGGGCCATCTTCAGTTGTCCTGATTTATATCTTGCCACTGGACCCAGATGGCTCTGGAGGAGAAAGTGAGGCTGGTGACTGCATAGCCCTCCCTCACTTAAATCCAATTTAATTGCAAGTGATGGCATCGCCTTCCTGATGCCCATGGTCCTCTTCAAGAACAAAAGGACAAACAATAATAACAACCTTGGAGATTCCTAATTTACAATGTATTCCAGACTGTTCTTACTAACTATGGCTTTCTTTACTATACTTTAAGGGATCCTCAACTTTAGTTCTTTAGAGACCAGGACAAATATGTCACTATGACAAAACATCTGGATAATAGAATTAATTCTCTAGTTTATTTCCCAATATGTAAAAAGTCACATACAAAGTTCACTGCCAATGCCATTTTTGATGGGGGGAATAATAAAATACATGTATTATAAAGCTTCAGTAATATTAATGAGAATTTAGATTCATAATTATGAATGGATGCTTTATGAGAAAAATCTGCAACTGTACTATTGTAAAGCACAATAGGCCTCATGAGAGGCCTATGAAAAATTTCATTATGTTTTTGCTTTGTTTAAAAAAATTAATACATGTATTATATTTTGGCTTTGCATTAATTTATCTGATAATAGAGGATTCACCTTTTGAAAATGATACTATAAATGTAATCTATTTGTCTCTGACCAGTATAAAAAGAGCTATTCAAAAAAAATCTTAATTAATCAGCATGCATGAAAATGAATTTTACTTGTATGTAGCAAATGTCATTTTAAATAAAACTTTACATTGTATTGAACTCCAGCAGAGCATGAATTTCCAATTATTTTATGCCATGTTAGTACAATTTAATTGAGAACTAATTAACATATTCCAATATCTCCCTTCTTTAAACATACACACATAACAAAAGATAGCTTCCAATTTGTTCAATTTATGGTGTCCAAAAACCTGTTTACACATGAAAGGATGAAAAGTATTGGGGACTGGGGATTGGATACAATTAACAAATATCTTCTGAATACATACATAATTTATGCTGCATAATGCCAATGGGAATTCATTCCCTTTGCTTCTTGTTATTGTCTAATTAGTTATGCTAAGGATTTTAGGGAGAGAAGGAAGACCTGGTAGGAGGGGAGAAAGGAGCAGCCTTGCCCAGTAGGTCTTTGAAGATGAAAATTCTTTGAGGTTCTTCCATCAATATTCACTAAATGAAATGTAAAAGACACCCTGATGCCCACTAATGAAGACATCAGTAAAATGAGGCATCTTTATTTTCTTACAGAAAGGTTTCCATTCTGAGCTGCCAGATGCGTGTTGAATCATAGCCAAGGCATGTTTTGGAAATGAAGCCTTTAGTAGTCTAGTAGCATTGATTGGGTTAACAAAAATTAAGAGAGGAAAAAGTAGAGAACTTTGAATCACAAACCCATCTGGCTTAAATGCATGCTATTAGTTAGCTACAGATATACACAAAAGCTGCCAAAACTTCTGCTATGACCCTTATTAAGAGATCTACAAAATTAATGATGTTGGCCTATTATTTTGAGAAGCTCACTGGCAGTGTGCCTTTAGTTGTATTATTATTATTATTTTAAATGGGGTTTTAATGATTTTTCCCTTTCTACTAATAGAACCATCACAAGTACATAACTAAAGAATGACAATATTCCTGGAGTTATCAAATAACTTCTGCTCTATTCAAATGACAATTAAAAAAACATGAGCCATTATTTATTTCTTTGCACTTGCTATAATTTTCGTACCTCTGAAAAGCATTTTAGACAATTAACTATCTTTTACACTCTAGACATCTTCAACATTTTCAAATTGTTTACCTGTTTCACTTTTCCATTATGGTCATTCAGAAACATAATATTAAAAAGAATTTCAAAGAAGGCTTTGGTAACACAGAAAGACAGATTCATATATTCATCATGACAAAATACTATATTTTATAGTTTCTCATGGGCTCATGGATTAAAAAGAAAGATACAAAACCTTGAATCAGTAAACAGACAAAATGATTCTCAGATGTTGACAGCTGCATTTTTTAATGAATATAAATCTCCTCAAACAAATGTCAGCACACTGTATGTACAGAAACTGAAATGTGTACTTTGTAGTGAAGGAAGCGATGTGAAATAATGATTTACATTGCTAGAAATGAAATCCTTTAGTGTAAAATGGAAGAACCATTCAGTGGAAAATAGAAGAGTCATTCAGATTGCTATTGCCAGAAAAGCCTTAAAAGTATATTTTCATCATCTTGGTTTAATCTGTTTACATGTTTCTCAGTGCTAATAATGAGACCACTTATGTTAAATCACTCACTAATAGTCTAGACTATATAGGTTTATCATACTGTGAAGACAGCCTATTCATTATATTTTAATCTCCTCGAAAGTACTTAAATACATATATATATATATATATGAACTCATGTGCACAACCATACCACAAGAGAAACTATGGCAATTTTGCCACTTTGGAGACATCCATGTATTATTACTTGTTTTAATTAGTATGCTGTTTTTCAAGGCAAGCTTTCTTGCCCTCTGTGTGTCTCCTAGCAGTAGCATGTCTAATTAAATTATCCTTTCTTTGTGTGACTTTCAAAGCATTCCATACTATATCAATAATAGGGGCTAAATTTCCTGTTCAGCCTGAGAGAAATCCCAAATATATTTTAATATTTTCTGGGTACTCAGAAGTTTTCCTTATGTAGCTTCTTTAAATATAATTTCTATTTGCAGAGATTATTTTGGAAGAAAAAAAATGGAATACAAAACACATTTGGATCTTTAACTGCAGGAAGTCTGTATTACTATCCCCTGACATGAATGGGGACTGTGATTTTTCAAGTCATGCAATGAATCATATTTGCTCTATGCTTCACTCTATGGGCTGAATTATCTTCTTGATTCATAGAGACAGCTCTCATTGACTTCAAAAGCAGCCCCTGGGGAGCCCCAAGTATTTACAGAAACTTCTCATGAGGGATAGCTATAGTCAGCTCTTTGCCCAGTACTTTCTTCACAGGGAAATCTGAGGTAACACTTCCTTTCCTTTTTTAGGAATATGAAATGCATACACTGCAAGTTTTATGCATAGGGACAGTATGCATCAGGTAAAGTGACTAAAGAAATAAGTGAAGTGCATTAAGCAATCTTAAGACCTTCTGCTTTACTAATATCCTTATAACAACAAGGTGAGTTTTCATGCAAAATGCCTCTAAGGCAAATGGCACTCCATGGATCCTGATGAGAACACCAAACTTCCTGGGATCAAATTGGCACCTGGATTGGAAGACAGCACTGAAGAAGTGATGAGTGGTTGGGAGGTGGAGAAGGATGTGGTAAAGGTGGGGCAGTCTGGAGGACGGTGGCTGACAAATGAACCCTGAGATTCTTCTTGACAATTGGTAGATTTGGAAAGGCTCCATCACCCAAAGTCTAACCTTTCCTACCAGGACCATCTGTGAGTCTCCTTCCTCTAAATAAAGTTTCTTAAACTAGAATATGTGGAAAAATTTCAGAAAGATTCATGAAATTGGTAAGAAAAATTACATTTTTCTTTTTCACTAATTCTGAAATAAAATTTGTGATTTCCCTCAATTATGATTTTAAGTAAAAATCAATAGTAGTATCAGTAATAGTTGTAACATTGTCACCAATAGAATTTGTAGATATTTTCATATTACAGTACAGTTGTAGATATCTCTAAAATATTGTTTTTAGGGACAGAGGTAAAATGGTGGATTAGAGGCAACCCAGCTGAATTCTCTATTTATTCTCTTCCACATAACTTCAAGACAATGACTCAAATAAACTGTTAAAGAGCCCCCCAAAAAAGTCATAATGAGATATTTTTCTGGCCTAAGAAAAGTTAGCAGGAAAAGTTTGTGACACCAAGGTAGAAGCCTGTCTAAAGCCCATACATGTAGTGGCAGCAAAAGTGGTCATAGCAGCAGCAGCCACAGCTTTGGGAACTCTCAGACCAAAGAGGGCAATGGGATCAGAAAACTGGTCAGAAAGATATTACCAACTACCCTTTTATTGGCACTGTGCACAGCTAGCACTGATCGGCAATGCTGTTAGCTATAGGCAGTAGTGGGTTGTAACTCTGGGGCAGAAAGGCAGGGTAGTAGTGCTCATGGACCCTGGAGACCAAAAGTGCTACCTGGGTAAAGACCAAAGTGTAGACTAGGAGCACAGTGTATACACCTCACCCAATATCATACCACCTTGGAAGCACCAAAAACTCGCAGATAGCACTGAAAACAGCAACAGGAAAAAGAAATAAACAAAACAAAACAAAATTGAAGTTTGAGACAGTGCTTCACAAGAACCAGGTGAAAAAAACCTAACTTTAACATAAAGTTCAAAGTCAATAAATAGTCTGGAAAAATAAGCAAAACAGCAACAAAAACAAAAATATGATTTGACCTTAAAAAGTTACTATAGTGTCAGGGAAGACCAAGAAATAAACTCAGAAGAAGACAAGACAATGGAAAGAACTACAAAAAAAAAAAAATTCTCGCAGAAAAAAGCTGGTTGGACCCAGGTCCAACAAGAATTCATGAAAGAGTTAAAGAAAGAGGTAAGAGTGGCAGATGAAAAATTGGAAAAAAAGAAATGAGGGTGATGAAAGAAAATTATGAAAAGAGAATTAACAGCTTGGTAAAAGGGGCACAAAAATACTGAAGAAAATAACACTTTAAAAAAATAGAATTGGCAAATGGCAAAAGAAACACACACACACACACACACACACACACACACAATTCACTGAAGAATATAACTCCTTAAGAAACAAAATGACCAAATGGACAAGGAGGTACAAAACTCTCTGAAGAAAAGGACTCCTAAAACCAGAATTGACCAAATGAAAAAAAAGTACAAAATCTCACTAAAGAAAATCATTCCTTAAAAATAAGAGTTAGGCAAATAGAAGCTAATGATTCCATGATATATCAATAAAACAAAGTAAAAAGGATGAAAAAATAGAAGAACATGTGAAATATCTCATCAGAAAAACAACTCACCTGGAAAATAGATCAAGGAAAGACAATTTAAGAACTATGGAACTACTGAAAGCCATGGTCAAAGAGCCCAGTCATCAGATATCAAGAAATTTTAAAGGGAAACAGCCCTGTTATCTTAGATGCAGGGGGTAAGCTAGAAATTGAAAGACTCAACTGATCATCTTTTAAAAGAGATTCAAAAAAGAAAATTCCCATCATTATTATAGCCAAATTCCAGAGATGCCAAGTCAAAAGAAAATATCCAGAAAAATCCAGAAAGAAAAAAAATCAAATACATAGAGCCACAGTCAGGATAACACAAGATTTAGTTGCTTCCAAGTTAAGGGAGAGGAGGGCTTGGAATCTGATATTCCAGAAGGCAAAGGAGCTAGGATTACAACCAAGAATAACCTACCTAGCAAAACTGAGTACAATCTTTCCAGTGGAATAAGGAAATTTAATGAAACAGAGGACTTTCAAGCATTCCTGATGAAAGGAAGGGATGATGGCAAGAGAGATCAATAGAAAAACAAGACAGATGAATAGAAAATTTGACATTCAACACAGTACTCAAGAGGAGCATAAAAAGGTAAACATGAAAAAGTAATAATAAGGGTCTCAATAAAGTTAAACTCTTTACATTATTTTATCTGAAGATGATATATAGAACTATTAGGAACTGTATTATAATTAGTTAAAAGAAGTTTACATAGGCAAAGGGCTATGTAAGTTCATTACATAAATGATATAAAAATTGAAGGCAGTAAAAAGATGGATGTACTGGCAGAAAGGGGGAGAGAGAGCTTGAATATGGAAAATTTACTAATATAAAATAAAGTTGCACAATGAAGAGCTTTTACACTGGAAGAGAAAGGGGGGGGCAGTGACAAGCAATGCCTGAACCTCTCATTAAAACTGATTTAAAGATGGAAGACACTCAGGTGTGTATAAAAACATAAATCACTCATTAGGGAAATAGGATTGGAAGGGGATAAAACAAAGGGAGAAGGAATGATTAAAGAGAGCACAGATTAAAAGAGGTCATGGTCAGAAGCAAAATAATACACATTTAAGGAAGGACAGGATAAAAAGAAAGAAGACAAAGCAGAAGAAAATGTGATGGAGGGAAATACATAGTTAGTAATCATGACTTGGATGTGAATGGGATGAACCAATAAAATGAAAGCAGATAGCAGAATGGATTAGAAGCGAAAATCAAAATATATATATATATATATATATATATATATATATATATATATATATATATATATTAGTCATTAGTCATGTTGTGAAAGAAGAATCAGAACAATAGGGAAAAATCAAAAAGAAAGGAAAAAAAAGTGAAAATGGTATGCTTCAAGTTGCATTCAGACTCCATAAATTTTTCTCTAGAGGTGGTCAGCATTTTCCATTATGAGTCCCTTGGAATTGTCTTAGATCATTGCATTGCTGAGAGGAGCTAAGTCTATTGTAGTTGATCACTGCACAATGTTGCTGTTACTATGTACAATGTTGTCCTGGTTCTGCTCACTTCACTCAGCATCAGTTCATGTAAGTCTTTCCAGGTTTTTCTGAAATCAGCCTGCTTGTTATTTCTTGTGGAAGAATAACATTCTATTGTATTCATATACCACAACTTGTTCAGCCACTCCACAGTTGATGGGCATCCCCTCAATTTCCAATTCTTTGCCACCACAAAAAGAGCTACTATAAATATTTTTGTACATGTGGGTCCTTTTCCCTTTTTTATGATTTCTTTGAGATATAGACCTAGTAGTGGTGTTGTTGGATCAAAAGCTATGCACAGTTTTATAGACCTTTAGGCATAGTTCCAAATTTCACTGATTTTTTTAAGGACCACAATACCTCCTCATATGAGGAAGGGACTATAAAAGATGCCTCAAAATTTATCTGCTTTCACCTAACCTAACCATGGCCCATTTACTGTGGCAGGTGAGTATTCTAATCTGTCTTCAAACCCTCCCAAAATGTACAAAAATTTTGTGAAGATGATTCCACTCACTATCACTGTGTGGATCATGTGCAAGTTTATGGACAACACAAAATCCAGTAGATCTGAAAGGCAAACAGCTGTTTTTCTGAAGAAAAAAAATGCCGGCAAATGAAGGCCAGCTTAATGAAGTCAGAGCTGGATACAAATTATTCTGGAGTGGCTGCAGTGATGGGGTACACCGTGAAGCTGGCATAGGTCTTGGAATCCAAAGTAATCTAGTCAACAAGCTTAAATGCTTTTCAAAAGGAGTGATTGACAGCTTCAGGACAACGTGATTGCCACTTGCAGGAAAGTTCCACACTGACATCATAATTGTGTATGTTCTCACCATGACAAACTGTGATGAGATTAAAGAAAAAATTTTATGAAGATCTGGAGCCCTGCATCATCAATGTACTGGAAAAGAAAATCTTATAATTCTGGGTAACTTTAATGCCAGAGTAGGCACAGACAGCCATGGCAGGGAGTTTTGGGGAGAAATGGAGTCAGAAACAGTAATAGCAATGGTCACTTAGTACTCAAAACTTGTGTGACTCATGCCTCATCATCAAAACTGTTTTCCATTTACCTAAATGCAAATGAAACTTCATCAAGTCACCCTCACAGCAAAAATTGGCACGTAAGGAAAACAGACAGATGGCAAGTGAGACTGACAAAAGTAATGTGTGACTCAGAGTGCTAGATCAATCACTGACTCTTCACCATAAAAACTTGTATTCAACAAAAGTGGTGGCCCCAAGGAAAGATGGCTACTGGAAGACAATGTCAACAGATCAGAGAAGTTCTCCATGTAGAAACAGTTTGTTGCTAACTGGGAGGGAAAGCTGAGCCAACACAGAGTTGGCAACAGTGGATCAGAAAAGGAGTGGGTAGCTTTGAGAGACTTGGTGTAGAACATGACATTTAGTCCTCTGGGACAGAACATTTGCAAATGTCAAGATTGGTTAGACAAAAATGATGGAAAATTCAAAAGCTGCTAAACAACAACAAAAACAAAAACAAAAAAGTTCCATAGGGCTTACCATCAGGATAGTTTTTCCTTCTCTAAAAAGGCACCATTTAACTCCAAAAAAGTGCAAGCAAAGCTTAGAGAGATGTAGAAGTTGTGCTAGTAAGAAGGCAGATAAAATTTAATTTTATGTTGATAGGAACTACCTAATGTTTTATGATGCCCTGAAGGCTATTTATTGGCCAAAGACCTGGGGTGCACCTCAACTATTCAGAACTGATAGACCCACATTGACTAGTGATAAGGATGTGATCTTGGAAAGATGGGCTGAACAATTCCATACAGTTCTCAACAGACCATCAGCAACCAATGCTAACGCCACTGACTGAATACCTCGGGTTTAAGTCAATTGCTCTCTAGCTGAACTTCCAAATGAAGAAGAGGTTTTGAATGTCATTAGGCTCCTCTCATGTGGCAAAGCATATGGTGCTGATTCTATTTTAGCTGAGATTCACAAGGCAAAGGGCCCATTGCTTATACAAAATCTGACTGGGTAATAGGGCTAGAGAAGGTTATCCCCTAGCAGTTCAATGCTTCCACTGTACATCTCTATAAAGGAAAGGTAAATAAGTTGTTGTGTGATAATCATATGGGAATCTTTCTCTTAGACATTGCTGTCAAGATTCTTGTCAGAGTCTTCCTTAATAGGATAATCCTTCACCTGAAAGATGGTCATCAACCCAAGAGGCAGTGTAGCTTCAGAAAAAGCCAAAGAATTGTTGATATGGTATTTGCTGCCTGACAACTTCAGGAGAAGCTCCAGAAGCAGAACAGAGGTTTGCATACAATGTTCATAGATCTGATCAAAGCTTTCAATACTGCCAGTCATGAGGGCTTGTGGAAAATCATGGCAAAATTTGGTTGCATGGAGAAGTCTATCAGTATTGCATGCAAGTTTCATGATGGTATGCTTGGATAAGGGATGATGCTTTTTTTGCCTTTCCAGTCACTAGTAGAGTGAGGCAGATATGTTTGCTTGCTTCCATGCTTTTTAGCATGATATTTTACAGTGATATTGACAGATGTCTTCGTTAAGGATAAAAATGGCATTAAGGTCAGCTAAGACACACACAGTAAATTACTTAACTTGAAAAGGCTACAAGCCAAGACTAAAGTGGAGGGAGAGTTGGTATGTCAATTTTTGGTTGGCAGATAGTTATACACTCAGTTCAGCCTCTGAGGCTGAGATACAACAGAGTATGGATCAATTCTCTGCTGCTTGTTCTAATTTTGGCCTCACAATTGACACCAGGAAAACAAAAGTTCTCCACCAGCTAGTATCACACCATCCACACATGGTGCGATAGGTTACAGCAAATGGAGAAATTTTGAATTCTGTTGATAAATTGTTCTACCTTGGCAATATAATTTCCTGGAATGTATACATAGATGATGAAGTTGACTCATGCATTGTCAAAGCTAGCTCAGCGTTTAGGAGTTTTGAAAGGAAAATACGGGAGAGAAGAGGTATAGGTTGCCTACCAAATTGAAGGTCTACAGAGCCATTGTGCTGACCACATTGTTTTATGCCTATAAAACCTGGACAGTCTACCAGCACCATGCCAGGAAATTGAATTTATTGTCTTGGGAAGACTCTGAATATCAACTGGCATGATAATATATCAGACACTGAGGTTCTTTCTTAAGCTGAACTGCCAAACATTCAAAGTTTATTGTAGAGAGTGCAATTCTGATAGGCTGATCGTGTCATTCTAATGTCAAATATACATTTGCCTAAAAGAAAATTTTTCAGAGAAGTCACACAAGGCAAGCTCATACATGTAAGTCAGAAGTGATACAAGGACACTCTCAAAGTATCCATTATGAGGCATGGGAGACACTGGCACAGGTCTTCCCAGCATGATGTGCCAGCAACAAGGAAGGCAAAGTGCTCTATGTGCAAAGAAAATTTCAGTAGCTCAAACGAAACTTGAGTTGCACAAATCTAGAGACAGCTCCACTCTCAATGTTCATATAGACTATTTGTGCCCAACCAGTGGTAGAGACTTCTGAGGTCATATTAATCTGATGACAGACAGTCAGACAAAATGTTACTAATTGACCCTGACATGGTGATGCCAGTTTAGTCCTCTTTGAGCACGAAAGACAACAACCAACCAACTCTTTCTTCTATTTATTTCTTCAGTAATTAACATAATGACTGACAGTGGTAAGCATTTTTAAAAAAAAATATCTCATGACATTTTTTATTATTTGACTTCCTGCCTGTGAGAATTGAGAATGAATAACATGTAGCTAGGTGGCACAGCGGATAGAGTGCTAGGCCTGGAGTCAGGAGACCTGAGTTCAAATCCCCCTTCAGATACTTACTAGAGGTGTGACCTTGGGCAAGTCTCTTAACCCTATTTGCCTCAGTTCCTCATCTATAAAATGATCTAGAGAAGAAAATGGAAAACCACTTCAGTGTCTTTACCAAGAAAATCCCAAATGCAGTCACAAAGAGTCAGACACCACTCCACAACAACAACAAAGCAATATTGTAAAAGTTTTAAAGAGGTCATAATAACAAAGAAACATCTCTCCATGAATTTTAGGACTGTGGGAGTGATAATCTAGTCTAAAATCCTCTTTTTTATACATGAAGAAACATGACATCCCCAAATAAGTGAATACCAGTGTTTAATAATCTGTTGTTAGTGAATGGTACCATAGTGTGACATGCTTCTAAAAGCCCATCCTCAAACGCTTATAACCAACTCTATGTACTTTCTGAAATTATTTTCCTCCTTTACTTATCATAATCCAATCCATTCCTTAGATCCCAGTTCAAATAAATTCCCTCAAAAAGTTATCCTCTGACTAGGCAGCATAGTGCCTGGCAGATAGTATGTGCTAAATAAAACTTGAATTGAGTAGTTCAATCCATGCTGATTTCTCCTTTCTCTAATCACCTATGACACTTAATATTATGTTTTTCATTTGATCATTTATTCATATATTGGATTGAATTTTTATTATTTTTCATGAGTCTTACTGGAAGGAAGGACAGAAGGAAGGAAGGAAAGAAGGAAGGGAGAAGGAAGGGAAGAAGGAAGGAAGGAAAGAAGGAAGGAAGGAAGGAAAGAAGGAAGGAAGGAAGGAAGGAAGGAAGGAAGGAAGGAAGGAAGGAAGGAAGGAAGGAAGGAAAAGAAGGAAGGGAGGAAAGAGAGAAGGAAGGGAGGGAGGAAGGAGGAAAGAAGGCAAAATATAAGCTAAGTAAGTACATGCCTTACAATAAATAGTAAGTTAATACAAATGGAAATTGTAGAAAGATTCAAGTCGGAATGTGGGAAACTAATCTAAAAGTTAGCTTTATTTAGCTAGTTTTTTTTTTATCCTGAACTGAAATGTTTCTCAAATAAGAAAAGAAAAGAAATCTCTAAGTAATAATGCACAAATAATATTTATGGAAACATCCCTTAAGTATTTAGGCACAAAATATAATATTAAATGATTCATCACAATTATACCCTAGAAAGTCTATTTAATAAGGAATGGAGTACATCTTTGGAATCATATGAGAACTATCCATATGGAAAAGACTACATAATATAAATGAAGAAGATTTTTTATAAAATATGCAGAATTTGCTTCTATTTGATCTGTACTTTTTTATTTTATAAAGTGTCAACCCACCAAAAAAATCCTTCATTCTACCTATGTAATTTGTTATAAAATTGTCATGAGTATATGTGTGTGAATTATGTGAAGATGAAAAATAAATTAATCCATTTCTGACAAACTTAATGTTAATTTAAATAACTCTGAGTTGAGTTAGAAACCAGCAAAGCATTCTGTTTCTTTTTCCATCCTCCTTTTTCTACATCATTCTTCTCTTTGGTCACCACCTTCTCCCTTCCAAATTACTTGGCTGAAGCCAGCCCCCTTTAACACAACTAATAAGAGACAGCAGGGCTTCAGAGAATGCAAGACTTCAGAGAACAAGGCAGTTAAGCTCAACTGAGCCTTTCCTTTGAAGTTTCACTGTCTAGCTAGCTCTCCTAAGAGACATGCCTGGTCTTTCAAAGTCTCCCATAGTGAACCTTACAATACTCCCTTCATTTAGAAAAGATAAGAGATGGCAAAAAGACAAAAATAAAAAGAACTAAGAAGGCAATTTTTTATGCCACAGTTAACTTTTTCAAAATTAGTGGATTTTATGATATTGCTTTTAAGTTATCATTAAAATATAATTCCTATTGAAATACCCCTAATAATGATTTTAGAGGATTAATATAATGGTAGTTGACACTTAAGTCAATGCAAAGTCCCAAAGGAGAAATATTAAAAATTTTTAAGTGCCAGATAAAGTAATAGAGGTGGATTATTTAGCTAGGCAATCCAGACTCTAATAATGTCATTATTTGGATAAATTCTATACCTATATAAAAAGCCTGTAAATTGATACGAGAGAGAGAGAGAGAGAGGGAGAGAGAGAGGGAGGGGAGAAAGAGAGAGAGAGAGGGAGAGAGAAAGAGAGAGAAGAGAGAGAGAGAGAATGCTTTTCATGAAATAATGCACACATATAATTAAAAATCACAGGATATAGTTTTCAATTGAAAGGAAATATAAACATTTCTAAACAGATCTAAATATATATTGATTGGGCTACTTCTGGGAGCCAAGATGGTGGAATAAGCAGTAAATCTCCTTAACTCTCCCATATTCACCTCCAAACAACCACAAAATAGCTTCCTAAAACAAATCCTAAAACAGCAGATCCAGCAAAAAGATGGGATGAACCAATCTTTTAGTCCAAGAAACTTGTAAGATTGGCAGGGAGAGTCTATCTCACTCAGGTAAAAGGGGAGCACAGTCCAGGAGAAAAAGTGTCCTGGAAAGCCAGCAGCAAGCCCCACCTCAGCAAACTGGTAAAAGATCCTCAGCCCCAGTGCAGTGGAGCAGTCAAATGCTGACACCAGAACCCCCCACATGCCTCAGCATAACCAGAAGAACAGGCAGACTCCAGGTCTGAGTACAATCATGTGCTTCAGCATAACCCCAAACAAGCAGGCAACCTCCAGTGGCCAGACCACCAGATGTAGTGCAGGGAAATAAAGAAAAATCCCATAGGCCCATCCCATCCCACCAGACACCAGCAACAGTACCCTGGCTCAGCACCAAGTAAGCTCCCAGACCCTTATGGCCCAGCATCAGGCACCCCATACCTCATCCCCTCAGTACAGCACCAGACATCAGAGTCCTTCATGGTCCTCAGGGCAATATCAGTGAAGCACTGGGTAAACAGCCAGGGCCTACAGCTGCTGGCACAAGAAGCCTGAGACAGTGCCCCTTCACCCCAAGAGCAGAGCTCAATTTTAAAAGAAAGGGGAAAAGGCCCAAAAAATGAGCAAAAAAAAAAAAAAAAACAACCAGAAAAGAATCTGACCATGGAAAGTCATTATGGTAACATAAAAAATCAAGACATAAACTCAGAAGAGAACAATGTCAAAAAATCTATGAGTAAAGCCTCAAAGAAAAATGAGAAGTGGTATCAAACTCAGAAAGAACTAATGGAAAAACTCAAATAGGAGCTTAAAAACCATACAAGTGAGATAGAAGAGAAACTAGGAAAAGAAATGAAAAAGATGCAAGATAATTATGAAAAAAAGAGTCAACAGCCTGGAAAAAAAGAAAACACCTCATTTAAAAGCATAATTGTCTAAATGGAAAAGGAGATACAAAAGCTAATTGACAAAAACAACTCCTTAAAAGTTAAAATTGGGACAATGGAAGCAAATGACTCCATGAGACACCAAGAATCAATGAAACAAATTCAAAAGAATGGAAAAATAAAAGAAAATGTAAAATACCTCATGGGAATAAAACAACTGAACTGGAAAATAGATCTAGGAAAGACAATATCAGAATCATTGGACTACCTGAAAGCCATAATCAAAAGAAGGACCTGGATAGCACCTTTCCAAAAATTATCAAGGAAAACTTCCCTGATATCCTGGAACCAGAGGGGAAAATAGGCATTGAAGGAATGTACCAATCAGCTCAGGAAAGAGATCCCAAAATAAATAGTCCAAGGAACATTATAGACAAATTACAGGAATATAAGGTCAAGATAAAAATAATGCACGTGGCCAGAAAGAAATAACTCAGAGATCAGGGAGCCACAATCAGGATGACACAGGACTTAGCAGCTACAACATTACAAGATTGGAATTCATGGAACATGATATTCCAGAAGGCAACAGAACTAGGACTCTAAGAGTCACCTACCCAGCAAAATTAAGCATAATACTTCAAGGGACAAAAAATGGTTATTCAATGAAATAGAAGAATCTCAAGCTTTCATAAAGAAAAGACTGGAATTGAACCAAAAAAAAAAACCATATCTCCAATATCAAGACCCAAGAGAATCCTAAAAAGGGAAACAGAAAGGAAAAAGAAAACATAAGGGATTCAATGGAGTTGAACTATTTCCATCCCTGTATGGGAAGACGACACTTTTAATTCTTAAAAATTTTGCCACTAATGGTATAGCTCAAAGGAATATAGATAGATAGAGGGTATGGGTATAGGGTGACTTTGAGGGAATGACATAAAAATTTATTAAGAGATGAGAAAGATGAGTATGCTAGGACCAAAAAGATGGGAGAGGTAGAATGGGGTAAGTTATTTCACATGAAGAAGCATAAAAAATCTATTACAATGGAGGGAAAGATGGGAAGGTGGGTGATAGGCATCTCTTGAACCTTATTCGCATCAGTATTGGCTCACAGAGGGCATGATTTCAGTTGAATATAGAAATCTATCATACCAACAGGAAAGTAGGAGAGGGGAAATTAAGCAAGGGTGGGGGTGGGCTGACAGGAGAGAGGGCAGACCAGGGGAGGAGGTATAAAGAAGCAAAACATTGTCAAGGAGGGAAAAGGTGGAAATAGAGAGAAGACAAACAGGAGGAATAATATAATGGAGGGTAATACACAGTAATCATAAACTGTGAATGTGAATGGGATGAACAGAAGTGAATAGAACTCATTATTAAAAAAAACTGCTGGGAAAATTAGAAAACAATAAGACATAAACTAGGTATAGACCACCACCTCACATATATACCAAGGTAAGGTCAAAATGGCTACATGATTTAGACATAAAGGATGGTACATAAGCAAATTAGAAGCGTAAAGAATAATCTTCCCACTGGATCTATGGAGAAGGGAAGAATTCATGACCAAATAAGATAATTTTGATTATATTAAATTAAAAGTCTTTTACCTAAACAAAACCAATGCAATCAAGATTAAAAGGAAAGCAGAAAGCTGGGAAACAATCTTTATAGCAACTATCTCTGATAAAGGCCTCTTTTCTCAAATATATAGAGAACTGAGTCAAATTTATAAGAATATAAGGCATTTCACAATTGATAAGTGGTCAAAGGCTATGAACAGGCAATATTCAGATGAAATAATCAAAGCTATCTAAAACACATATGAAGAAGTGCTCAGAATCACTTTTGATTAGAGAAGCACAAATTAAATCAACTCTGAAATGCCACCACACGCACATCAGATTGGCTAATATGACAGAAAAGGAAAATGATAAATATTGGAGAGGATGCAGGAAAATTGGGACATTAATGTACCATTGGCGGAATTGTGAACTGATCCAACCATTCTGGAGAACGTTTGGAACTATGCCCAAAGGGCAACCAAGCTGTGATCTAGACCTTTGATCGACCAATAGCACTACTAGGTCTTTTTCCCAATGAGATCATTAAAAAAGTGAAAAGGACCAACATGTAAAAAAAATATTTCTAACAGTCCTATTTGTGGTGGCAAAATATTTGAAATTGATGGGATGCCCATCAATTGGGGAATGGCTGAACAAGGTGTGCTATATGAATATAATGGAATAATATTTTGCTATAAAAAATGAGGAACAGGAAGATTTCAGAAAAAAACCTTGAAAGACTTGTATGGACTGATGGAAAGTGAAATGAACAGAACCAGTAAAACATTGTACATAGTATCAATAACATTGTGTGATGATCAACTATGAATGACTCAGCTCTTCTCAGTAACACAATGACCTAAGACAAGTACAAAGGGCTCACCAAGGGAAATGGTAGATCAAAAGATACTTTTCTTCACTTACTTTATTCTTTTTCATGTTTTTTTTTCCTTTTGACCTCTTTCTATTTTCTCAATTGTCACTAATATGGAAATATATTTTACATGATAGCACTTGTATAAACTATATTGAATTGTCTACCATTTTTGGAATAAGGGAGGGGAAGGGAAGGAGGGAGAAAAATATAGAACTCAAAATCTTGTAAAAATTAATGCTAAAAACTATCTTAAAATATAATTGGTAAAAATAAAATACCATTTAAATATGTATGTGTGTGCATATAAATATATCATATGATACACACACACACATGCACACATATATGTAGTTGGACAACTATATAGAATATGGAAATGAAAATGGATGGGGGGGCAAGTTTTTTTTTCTGGGATGCATCATTATATAAAAAATTAAACTTAGTTTCAGAGGCAGTTTTATCAGTCTTGTTTTGTCATCATCTTTCCTAGCACACCATAACCAGTATGCCTACTTTTGTGTGATTGCAAACTTTGGTGTGACAGTGGCAAGAGCACTGCATTTTGAGTTAAAGGACCTGAGTGTGAATCACATCTGCTATTTAATAACCATAAAACCCAAATAATTCAGTGACTCTCCCTCAGCCTCATCTCTAAAACAGATGGGGCGATGTCATTCTAGAGGATCTTTGTGTTTCCTTTGAGGTCTCAATTCTAGAATCTCTTTTGGCTGCTATATCATTAAGGCAGAATGCATGACTTCAAAGATAACCATGAATATGCCTGAATGGTTCAGAATTGCAGGATATAAGGAATTCTCTAAGTAGAAAGCAGAGGAGTTAAAGCATTTATTGAAACTCAAAAGTAGCAGACTCATGGACCAGTGTCCCCAATTCAATATCCTGGCAAAAGCCTTCCAAAACCAGCATGCCCATCTCACAGTAGTGACCAGGAGGCCACAGAAAAACATTATGGCAGCAAGCCAAGCCATACTGGTGCTTCCCCCCTCCAATGCCAGGGCCTTCCAGGAAGAAGACCACCCACTGGCCTCAAGCCCCAGCTCAGCACTCTCTGGTCTCCACGAAGGTCAGTCCTGCTTTTTTGTAGTGCCTGCTGCCGTTGCCACTGCTTCTGCTGCTTCCGCCACAATCTCCAAGCTGTGTTCCAGCTAGCTGACTGCTTCCTCTTTCCTTCAGCTCTCAACTGCTCTCACCCGCTGCCTCACCAACTGCCTCTTAGCTCTGCTCCAACCATTCAGCAAGCTCCCCCCACCACAGGCTTCCATTGGCTCCAGTCCTAGCCACTCCCCCCAGGACCCTGATAGCCCCACCCCAAGCCCACTCAAATAGGAGGGGAAGATTTTCCCATTCACTGATTGCCTTTACAGCTGCACTAAACTACTCCAACACACATACTTAATCTGGTTAATTTGATCAGTAGGCTTTGATGCTATAAGGGCATGTATAAAATTATTTCAAAGTTGAACCTTGAAGCATTCCAAAATCTCTCTTCTCTTTCCTTTTACATGGCATTACAGGAGTCCCCTTTATGTCCTACTGTTCTGAACCAGAAGGCAGTATCGTTATACAGTTGTGTGTGTCAATATCTCTTTGAATAGATTGAGGATTCAAGTCACATCTCTGCAACTCCATAAGTACTTGTATGTTTGTGCGCAACTCATCTAAACTTTCAGAGTCTTTGTTTCACCATCTATAAAATGGAGATAATGTTTTTACTAACTACCATAACAGGTTTTTGTGACAGTTCCTTATAAACCTTAAAGCTCTACAGAAATGTGAACTGTTAAGAGTATGTATATTCCTTCTCTGCTCCTGCCCTCAAAGAAAAGAACAGTTGTCAATGAATCTGGAATGTGAGCTTAACATGAGGAATATGTTAATTCATATGAAAAGGAGACTCTTTATGAAAGATTTTTGTAAACTCATCTTTACATTGGAACTTGCTCTAATTTCAATTCTGCATGGATTTTGCAACATGTCTATACGTTATAAATAATTAGCTGGAATGTCTTTAAATGAACTGTGAAATCTGTAACTCAATTATAGGAAAAGAACTCTTGAATATCAAATAAAAGCCCAATGATAAACTAGGTCCAAGTAAAATTAATTTTTTAACCTCAAATCTCCAAAAGCTAAATCAGTTTTTTCAGGTTCTTGCCCAAGCAAATACAGGGAGTGTTATTTCCCTAAATTGTGTTCAAAAGTAAGAGTGTGGATGATTAATTGACCCTTTGCTATATTTAATGAGTGAATAATAATTTAGCTTTTAAATTGGCAAGAGATTTAATGATTCAGTCTTCTATATATTTGGTAGCCTGGGGAATTTTAATTTGCACTTTTCTTTTGACAATTATTCCCAGATACTTTGGCATAATATTGCCTTCCAAACTGGGGAGGTATCATTGGTATTATTTTTGTTTTAATTCTATTACATTGACTTTGTCCCTATCCAATAATGGAAAAAAAAAAAGGTTCCATGTCACAGAGATTCAAAATTTCAATATGATTTCAAAATTAATTGTATTTTGAGTATTTCTTAGAAATTTATCAATAATTCATGAGATAATTGGAGATACCCTGTGTTTGTGTTTCAAAGATTTAGGCAGTTAAGTTGATATTGTGGTAAGAGAGCACTAATAATATTTTGTTTATTTTATTTTTAGCAATATAAACTATAGAATAATCAGAATAAATTATAAATGAGTCAAAGGCCATTCTTTTTTTTTTTTTTTTAATGAACACTCAGGACAGTTCTGACTTGTGGTGAACCCATCCAAATTAATGTTGTTTTTTGTTGTTGTTCAGTTGTGTTCAATTCTTCATGACTCCATTTGGGATTTTCTTGGCAAAGATACTAGAGTGGTTTGCCATTTTCTCCCCCAGCTCATTTTATAGATGAGAACCTGGGGCAAACAAGGTTAAATGACTTTCTCAGCATTACACAGCTATTAAGTATCTTAGGACAGATTTGAGCTCAGGAAGATGAGTCTTCCTGACTCCAGACTCAGTACTCTATTCAATGCTCCACCTACCTGCCCCCAAATTAATGGTTGCAAGTGTTTTAGAGGGGGTAAAGATGCTATAACTTGAACTGATGCTTGCTTGCATTCTTGGACTAAAGAAGGAAAAAAATGTTGCGTAACCTAAACTAGGATTTATCTTACTGAAAGTAATGAATGGGAGAGCTAATGCCAAATTCAACCTTAGTATAAGGGTGGGTGGAGGAGAAGGAAAGAAAATAATATGAAAATCCACAACCCAGTAGTTACCACAAATACTTGAAAACATTTAAAGTATCAAGAAATTACTGTATTCACATCTAGTTTATTGGAAAATAGAAGTAATTGGATTAATTTGCTAGTGACTAGATAAATAAAAGCCTGTCACATTATTTGACATTTCTTACATTTGAATTGGTTTGTTTGTATGAATTAAAATAAAAGACTGAACATCAGGTTTTATCCTGCCTGTACACACACACACACACACACACACACACACACACACACACTCACTCACTCACTCACACATCCCCATCCTTCTATACAGCAAGTAGGAATTCAAGTTGCTTCTAATAGTGAGATTAGAAGGTTGAGTTCAAAATACTAGCTTGTCATTTTTCCTAAGAAATAGTTATTGATGAGAAATGAACTAGATAGAAATACAAAGTATATACAATATTTTGAAAAAAATGATTAAAATGTTATTAAGCAGTTAGCACTCATGTAATTGACCTATGGTATGCAATAAGATTTATAGGGCTCAATTAGTTTGCTGTTGATTTTATATTGACTTTCTAAGGTGCCTAGACGAACCTGGGTCAAGCAGTGGATAGAATTCTGGGACATAAATCAAGGAGATCTGACTTCAAATCCAGTAGCCTCTAACCTTACTAATTGTGTGACTCAGGACACTTAATCTCTATCTGCCTCATTTTCCTCAACTGTAAAATGGGAGTAACACCTCCTAATGTTGCTGAGAGGATAAAATGAAATAACATTTAGCATAGTGCCTAGCCCCTAGTAAATGTAAAATTCTTTTTTATTTCCTCCTTTCCTAAGGAATTATGTCAAATGAGTTATCACATGAAGCACTTTGTAAACATGAAAGTACTACATAAATGCTATAAATTATCATTGATTGTTATCAAATGTGGAAGTAATGAGTTTAATTTTAGTTATGTTGAGTTTAAGTTCTTTACAGGGGATTCCATGTGGATTGTCCAATAGACGGCTACAATACTGGAGATCAAGAGACAGGTTGGGGTTAAATACATAGTTTGGGAATAGTCTTCATAGAGATGATAAATGAATCCATAGCTGCTAATGGAATCACTAAGCAAAAGTAGTATAGAGGGAGAGGGAAGATAGCCCAGGACAATTTAATTAGTAGGTATAACTAATTAGTGGAGACAGTCAGTGGGTATAATCTGATTGAAGCTATGGAAAGGGAGACTGAGAACAAATGGGCATAGAGTTAGAAGCAAAAACACGAGGAACCATGTTCATAAAAACCCAAACAGGACATTTTCAAGGAGAAATGAGTTATTGACTCTCAAAATCTCTGGAGAGATCATAAAAATGAAGACTATTAATTGGGTAGGTTGTAGAAGGGATTACAATTCAAGTATGACTTTGCATAAACAACCTTTGAGATCCTTTAACAAATTTCAGAATTTGTGATCCTAAGTCTCCCAGAGCCAACACACTCCCCCTTTTCTTACCAAAGCAAATCCCTCTCTCAATTATCTATTGGCATAATCTAATATTTATACTATTCTGTCACCTCTAAATATAAGCTGTCATCTAAAGACCGAGGTTACCCTATTTTTTTTCTTTGATCATTTATGTATTTTAAAAAGCCAATTAAAGAGAATAGATAAGGTAGGAGTTTTGAGTTTTCTGTGGTTTTCAAATAACTATACTAAGTATTACTCCCTGTCATGTATAATTGATGGTTAGTTTTAAAATGTAGCCTATAATTTCAGCTTAAAATATTGTTACTTTGTCAACGTGAATCTGTCATTTAGATCATGTATTTGTGAGTGCTAATGTGAAAATATTGGCCAATGACCAAAGACCAGTAATCATCAGGGTAACAAATCAACTTTCTTTTTTTTTTTACAATGAAAATTTTAAAGTTAATTTCTTGAAAGTACTATTACTTTTTTATAGCTATTATCATATGAATGATTGACAAGCTTTACCTCCTGTTGTTAAAGGTAAGGTTTCTCAAATTCAAACATGCTCATAAAGTCTAAATATGGTTTTACTTACTCATAGATACTAACAGTAATTATGGCACACAGTGTTAGCCAAATGAAATTTTGCCCCATTTGAAATTTAAGCAGAAGGATCAAAATTGGAGCGTAATAATTTTGTTTTTGTTCCTTCTGGATTCCAAAACTTAGATGCAGTTCAAATACTGCACACAAAAATGGAATGAGCTACCTCTCAAAGTATTGGCTTCCTCTCACATGGACAGGCTCTAAACAGCCTAGATTGCCATCAGGAATGTTCCAGAGGAGTTTACTAAGTATTCAGGTAAAGATCAAGTTAAATGGCTTTTGAAATTACAATATAATATAAATCATAACTTATTTCTAACTAGTTTATACTGTTGCGGACTTCATCATGTCCCCCATGCCAGGTTCATTCTCCTTTACTCCTCTTTTACAGCTTCCTTTTATATGTGGTCTATCCATTAGAATATGAACTCCTTGAGAGTGGGGATTGGCTTTCTTTTCTTATATTTGTATTTCCAAGTGCTAAGTATAGATTTTGGAACATAGTAAGCATTTAATAAATATTTGTTGACTGCTGAATGACAAGTTCAGAACTTCAAGCGACATCAGACCATGAAGTCTGACCTACTCATTGTTTACCTCCACATTTTATAAATAAAGAATTCGGGACCCGGGGAGCTTACTTGACTTGTCCAGAGCCACACAGCTAGTGAATGTATGAGTCAGGTATTGAACAAAAGTCTTCCTGATTCCAATTCCAATACCCTCGCCATCATACCATTTTTCCAATTCTGAGATTCCGTCATTCAATGTCTAAAGATTCCTGTCAAAGATACGGGCAAATAGGCCACATGAACACATTTTAGCTAGATGTTTTTCATCATGTAGACACTTCTCTGAGAAAGAGGCATTGTAGCTATGTTTTCAAATATTAGAATGTTAAATAATATGAAAATAAACAATTGCTCTGGTTTCTTTTTGAGACAGCCAGAAATTGCATAAACTAAACTAAATATAACAAAAGCAACAGCAACAACAACAATAAAACTTTTCCCTATCAATATTGTAATGCTTGACTATTGTATAGTTACTGACCTTTCGTGAAGTCACAAGTTTGTTTTTACCATGTTTTAAACTTTCTGACCAGAAGGCATTTTTTGTTGCCCTGGGCATAAAGCATTGTGGGCCAAGGACTGTCATAGGACATGCATGAATAATTCTCATTGCCTTCATCTAAGACTATAATTTAGCCAAAGGCATTTTTGCGGTTTATTGAATTGGCTTTTTGACCAGCTCAGAGTCAATGAGCCAAAATACTAGATAATTGCTAAAGCAACCTATAAGAAAAATTACTGTTCAATATAAAACTGGTGATGGGAGGATATTTTAGTTAAAACCTTCATAGTCATTCTCAGGTTCAGTCATGGTCTGTGTTAAGCTAATGCAGTACATAGCTATTTCAGTCCCATGAAACTGAGGCTTGTTAACATCTTAAGTGTATTGTTTGTTGTCATGTAAAATATTTCATTTGATCTTAAATACCCTTCTCAAAGTCATAACGATGAAAAATGGTAGTCCTTAGTAGTTGAATTTGCAAAGGTACACGCTAGACGTAATATCTTATAATCCTTAAAGCCACAGTGGCAGTGACACACCTGTGTAAAAAAGGCCTGGGTCTAAAAATACTTGTCACATTTTTTCCCATTTTAGCTTGATTAATAGATATAAAAACAGGTTGACTTCAGTAATAAGTAAACATGCCTTTCAAATCAAGTTTCCAATAACACACAATCCTGGGCATTTTGCATTTCTGGAATGTGCCTCCTTGTCATTTTGACAAATAGCTACATTCTTTTGAACCTAAATCACTTTTAACTCTCAACTTTTAATTCCTAGACCTTGTATTTTGGTAGGGTTGTTTGACTCTTTAAGTGACACAGATGTTTGTTGTTATTAACAAGTGAATCACCCAAAGGGCAATGTCCCTAAGAGGTCTTATTAATGTCTTGAGTACAGTCAGTATTTGATTGTTAAAATATAGAGAGATAGAGAGATATAAATATATCTATATATTTATATATAAATATAAATAGATAAAGACAGAAATAAATATATCTATAGATATAAATATCTATCTATCCATCTGGTTGATAACAAGGAAGAACCTTTTTTTTTCTTTTTTTTTTTACTTGTTTAATCCTTCAGCCCTTTAAAAGAATTATGAGTATATCAGTATTGGTATCTTTTCTACTGGTTCTTATCATTTACCTTCACTAGATGGTCTTCACATTTAGTAGTTCTTGTTGCTAATTTAACTGCCACTATTATTTTACCAGAGCTGTGATTTTATTGATTTAAGGAACTCACAGTTAGGAAAATCCCTCTCCTAATATTCATCATCATCTACTCTTTAATTTATACTTTTTGTTTTTCTTCAACTGTTTTGGTCATGTCTGACTCTTTGTGACCTTATTTGGGGTTTTCTTGGCAAAGATACTGGAATGGTTTGCCATTTCCTTCCCCAGTTCATTTTACAGATGCGGAAACTGAGACAAACAAGGTTAAGTGACTTGCCCAGGGTCACATAACAAGTAAGTGACTGAAGCCAGAACTCAGAAAAATGAGTCTGACTCCAGGCCCAGAAACTATCCATTGTACAATCTAGCTGCCCTATAAAATCATAGAGACATAGAAATTAGAACTGGAAAGGAATATATATATATATCAACAATCTCATTTTATACATTTAGAAACTGAGGTTCAGAAAGGGATGTTTACTTACTCAGATTTAATACATAAGCCTCTGGCCTGAGCTAAATTTGCTAGGATGTATTGCTATGTAGGCATACATGACAAAAGATTTTTGAAAAATATTTATTTAGTTCATCTATTTTCTCAGTGTAATTTAAGATTTGTATTTGTATTTTCTCTACTGCTTCACGGAAACCTGCATTTCAAAGCCAATAACTTATATCCTGCTCTCTGACACAAGGCCCATCTTTTAAACAAAACAGCATTTGGCTTGATCTTTGCATAGCTGAATATATAACTCATTACCCTTAAAGCCTTTGTTCTTTAGCAATTACATATTTGATACTGAAATAAACTACTCTTTATCCAAACTTGGCACAGTTTTCATGATTTATACTTTTTGCACCAGGCACTGTCTGATAATTTTTTTTGATGTGTTGTTACTTTAAAGTTTAGTATATGGGGATAAGTTCCTGTGATTTATAGATGGAACTGGCTAATGGAAAGCAGCATTTTCTTGGTTAACTCTTAGGTTACTTTTTGGGGTGCCGTTTGTTGAATCTTTTAAAAATTTCACCAATTACCATGAAACACTTTCATGAACTTTATAAACTTTGTTTTTAAAATTATGATTTAGTTAACCCCTTCTTCAACCTCTCATTTGCCCTTCCCTGTATCCAACTCCCAGTTCTTCATACCTTTTGCAAATGATACTTCCTCTGGGCCAGTCTTCATATATTCTGAATATCTGTATGTGTGTGTGTGTGTGTGTGTGTGTGTGTGTGTGTGTGTGTGTGCGTGTGTAGTAATGAAATTTAATGTGAGGTCAATTCAGCAAGAATTTATTAAACAGATTCTATGTACATAGTTACCTATTTATAATAGTATTAACCCTTGGTCATAGGTGATCATAGCACAAGGTAGGACAGGGAGGTTAACATCAGGACATCCCATAAAAGAAACATGGCAGATAGTGAGGCATTCAAGGTGGAATTTGTCACTTGGTGGAACAGCAGTTTAAGTAATTTAACAAAAAAAAATATTGTATATAAAGTACTCTATATGTTACAGGGGATATACAAATTAAGAAACAAACAAAAATAGACTTTCAAGGAGCTTATATTGTACTGGTAATTCAATGCACACACAGGACAAACTGGAAGACCAAGATAATCAAAGATGCATAATTGTATATGGTAAAGTCTGTAAGTATGAAGGTAGGAGATAAGTATGAAGAAAGAATGTCCTGGGAGCCAATAAATGAGAGGGAGAATTTGAAAAGGATAATCGTTTGGAGTGAATCTCAAAAGAAGAGAAGTGCGGTCGTGTCAATGAGCAGCAGAGTCTACCATGACTCTATGTCCTGGTCTGGTTTGAACAATCAAAAGCATGTTTGGGTGACCTTTGTATTAAATACTTAGTTGTGTTTAAAATATGTACTAGTCAATTAAGAGAATACAAAGCTATCAGTGGAATTTATAGTTTACTAAATATTTATGACCTAAACACAGAAAGTATAGAAACACATTTTGATTACAAATACTAGATTGGAATAAGTATCTTTCAAACATGAGGTAAGGCATTTGGCAAAGAACTGAGCATAGGCCAAAATATTCAATAGAAATAGGCAAATTCAATGTATCCTACAATAACATCTTGTGAGGTATGTGGAAGCTATAATCTTAAAAGACTTATAGCATAGACATAATAATGAGTTTAAATATTATTGATGTGTTATTCAGAGGAGAAGTAAAAAATGCATGTATAATATGTTTGAAAAGGCTTCTAGAAGGTGTGAATTTAAGACACATAAAAGATGAATATAATTTAGCTACATTGGGGGAGGACAAATTGAAGGGTGAAGGAGCTTTCTAAGCACTGTGTTACACAATGTCCAAAAGCTCAGAGGTAGGGAGGAGTTTAGGGCATTCAGTGCATAAGGGGAGATCTGACCCAAAGTTGTAAGTTTACGCTATACATGTTAAAACTTATTGTAATGTTACTTTTATTACAGCAAGCACACCGGACATACAGTAAGCATTATACAAATGTTCGTCATTATTCATGTGCATGTCTTATCTCCACCATTGGAATGTAAATTTCTCATAGACAAGATCTACCATATACTGCCTCACATTCCCAGAACAGTCTTTGCACATAGTAAGGAGACAATGTAATATAATAGAAGAATGTTACACTTGGAGAGCCTGATGTCAAATCTATCTTCTATCACTTATTATCCTTTTTTGTTTTACTTTGAGCAAACCACAAACTACTTCAACTTCAGTTTCTTTACTTCTAAAATGAAGATTATAATCTAAAATGAGCCCACCTCACAGAGTGATTTTGTGGACCAAGTGAAAAAATGTTATTGCAAGCAATAAAATACTAAGGAAACATAAGGTGTTATCACTTTAGCATCTGGGTAGCACATTGGATAGAACACCAGACTTGTAGTCAAGCAGATCTGTGTTTGAATCTTGCCTCCAAATTTCTTAGTTCTATAACCCAGGGTAAGTCACTTACATTTTTCATAGCTTTCAAAATAGCACTCACCTCACAGGCTTGCTGTTAGGATAAAATATTTATAAAACACTTCACAAAACTTAAATTCTAGCTATCATCATCAATAAACATTGCTTGAATGAATAAATTAATGACAATGAGCATTGTGTTAAATTAGCAGATAAGGTAAAGAGGATATACATAGATGTTGGAAAGGTTTGAATGTTCAAGAAAGGTATTTCAGCAAAATTGTGTTCATAATGGTAAACAACTGAAAACTTTAGCACAAGGAAGTGAAATAATGAGAAATGAATTTGGGGAAGATTCTCTACTATGTAAAATGGGTAGGAAATGATAAAGACCAATGAAGGGTTTTAATGACAGTAACCTAGATCAACAGTATGTGTGTATGGACTATAATAATGGGAGCAGTAATGGAAACGAAGGATGGGAGATGAGGTAGATTCCAAAGGAAGAGTTAATGAACTTCAGTGAAAATTGCACGTGAAAGGTGAAGGAAAAGGGATATTGCCGGAGGCAACTTTGGAGTTTTAATTCTTGGCATCTGGGAAGATAGAATGTGAACACAAATAAGAATGTCAGGAGGCTGGAGTGGTGTGGGAGAGTTGGAGCCAGGTATTTTCATTTTTGAAGTTATGGTATAGTATTGTTGACTTCAGACAGATGAAAACAGTTTTTTAAAAGTTCATGGGATAGTTATTTGAAAAGTTTCATTCCTTTACTTTCTTATTTACCTTTCATAACAGATGAACATGAGCACTTTATAGATATTGCCTGAAGTACAAAGAGGGTTTTTTTTTTCATTTTTAATGTAGCTTATGCTGTCATCTGTATCTTACATTCAACAATCATCAATAAAATAATGCAATAAATGCAATATAGCTGATAAGGTCAGTCTCAGGCAGAAAGATTAAGTGGAGTTGTCTTTAGCAGCTTCCTTTCCCTTCATTCATGTAATTTGGAATTAACCATATCACGAGGCTAAGGCCACAATATTTATTAAGTTCTTACGGTGTGCTACTTACTCACTGTGCTTTCTCTACCCAAGATTTCACAGGATGGCACAAAATTCTGAGTCTGTATCTCCACCCATCCAAACAACAAACAAAAAACTACAAAGTGGCTATACCTTCACCTCTCCATAGTCATCAAAATGTAAAAAATAAATAAATAAATAAATAAAAGTCCTTCTTTCTCATCCTCTCTAGGAATCTAATTTCTACTTTTCAGTATGACTACTATGTCTTTCTTGCATTTGGACTGGGGTCTTCTGGAAATGATACGGAGTGAAAGTTTCGATCAGAATGGCAACTCAGTGGGAGAAAGAGTTTTAGAGAAATGGGCCAGGCAATTTTCCAAAGACCACTCCACATAGACAAGCACATACTCTACCTATCTATGGCGGTGATGCAGATAGTTGGTGATACTATTCCTATTCAGCTTGAAATATTTTCATAGGGTTCATTATTTAGTTTCTCCATCCTCTGAACATAACAAAATTAAAGTGATGTTACAGTGACTCATGGGGATGGTTTGTCCTTCACAATATACAGCAAATTTGGGTTTTATTCTATTGACAAGGTAACATCTGAAGTTCTTGGTGCTGATCAACATACTGTTTTATTTCTTCTTGGCTCATGGGGACAATATGACAAAGTCTAAAGACTGCTATAATGTCAAAATTGTACCCTTCCAGGATCCATCTGCTTTCTGTTCCTACCCCTTAATAACACCACTGGGACCTATTTTGAATGTAACTTGACAGTTTGAGGGTTCTACCATATTATCTGGGAAATCTTTGCTAATTGATGTCACCAAAATCACTGATTTGAGACTGAGCATTTGGCCCAGTAGTATGCATAGTTATCTTTAATCAATTGCCTATTGAATTTAGAGATTATACTCTTTTTGCTTATCAAATTTTGGAACTTATTCCCAATGAATTATAATTCCCTCTAAAATAACAAAATGATATGAGAAAATTCTTTTAATAACAACATGTGCTTTTTCTTCAGCCTTAGATTCTCTGAGTTAACAAAAAGATTAGAGAAAAAAAATGACAACACAGGGCAAGAGCTCAATTGCCCGACAGTTTGACTCCATAAACAATTGCTGAACAGTCAATTGCCAAGTGACAGACCATTAAGAAAGTAGAAAAAGCAATTGATAAGTCATTTTGCTGGCACTGTATATCTACATTGGGTTCAACAAACATACACTCTAGACTCCATCCTGCCCAAATAACCATTGACTTTCTGTATCATCCAGGATATTTCACATTGTTAGTGGAAAAAACATTTGCTGTGCTTCTTGAAATTAGCTCCAGTATATGTGATCATTGCATGAATCTCAGATGCTTGAGCCACGTTCAGTTCCTGATGTAGTGTGGCTTTAAGGAGGCTGGTCAGCTGTTCACATATGTAAATGGAATGAATTCAAGGTTTATCCATCTAACAGTCAACAAAATCAGGTTTGCTTAGCATAGCAATGGGACCATATTCAGAAGAGGAAAGAGATGTTCATTGAGAATAGTTGATTCAAGTGTCCCATGCTGCTGTTGCTCATACTGCCAGTTAGCAGTCCAAAGCTTGATGGAAGAGCTTCAATCTCGTGTGTACTGGATGTTTTATTCTTAGGCCACTGGGAAGTTATATAAACATATTGAACCTAAGCCCCTTGATTCAAATAAATCTCAAGAAGAGTTTAAGTAATTTTTAAAGTAAAATCAAGTGTGATTTAGATAATCATCCCATGATACTTTACCTTGGTGGCAAAGTCCCTAACGCAAATAGAAAGGAAGGATCATTGTAGCCTGCATATTGATGTAGAAAACCACATATTAAAATAATCTATTTTCTACTGTATTTTTTTTTGTTTTGTTAAATATTTCCCAGTTATATTTTAATCCAGTTCAGGCAGGACTCTTGAGTGTTTCCAGGCTTTGCCACAAGCTACAAGTTTGAAACCTATGAAACCTATGTTCTAGGGAACTTTTACTACTTAGTATCTTTAGGACTGTTACTGGACAACCTTAACTTAACAAAAAAAAAAAAAAGATTGGCAGAAGATAGTACTACAGTAAACACTAAAATAAAATGACGGCAAAAAAAAAAAGTAAGCAACCTATTAAAGGCCTGAAAGATTGACCAAATGGGCAAGAATAAGGAAAAGAAATAGTCTCCTCAGACCCAGTTTACAATAGCTCCCACTACAGGTGAAATAAGAAAAGGCACTGGAAGGTCAAGGATACTTCTCCCTCTTTCTAAAATGCACTGGCAACAGCTCCCTCTTTTTATATATAGTTTTATTTTGTTTTATTTTATTTTGCAGGGGGGGAGGCAAGGCAATCAGGGTTAAGTGACTTGCCTCAGGTCACACAGATAGTAAGTGTCAGGTGTCTGAGGCCAGAGTTGCACTCAGGTCCTCCTAATTCCAGGGCCAGTGCTCTATTCACTGAGCCACCTAGCTGCCCCACGACATGTCTCTTGATGTGCTCAAAAACCATAACTTTCATTCAGTAACCAAAGTAAAAAAGAAAAATAAGAGACCAAATAAAAAACAATTTTGCTGGCCATGAAAGATGTGTAGGATAACAAATCTTGTGGAGTGAGATATAAGCATAAATGTGTCCCATTGCAATGGAGAGATATATGTAATACCTAAGGAAGTGAGAATCGAGGCTGCACATACACAGGATTCAACACCTGCAGAACCAGAAGTAGCATCCTGGAAGCAAAACAACAGAAATGAACTCTTCAGTGGCAGAGAAGCGTCTCCTTAACAATTAGCAATGACAGATATCTGGAGATTATACTCTTGTGCCTTGATTTTTCTAGTGGGTGACTTCCTCTACTAAATTTAAAGAAAATCTGCTAGTTTACATTTGGGGTCATGTTTTCACACAGGATTCACTCCATCTTTGTGAGAATGAACTTCCTTAGTCCTCTTCTTTCATGACTCAAATCTTATCAGCTTTACTGCCACATTCTCTCTAATCATAGAAGAGAGATAGAAGAAATATCTCACTACATCTAATTCTTTACCTGCACCTTTGTTAATTTTTCTGCTCATTTTTTCTACTCATTTTAAGCTCTAGAACCTTACTTAGTCATTCCACTCTCATGCCTCTTCAATCTCTCACCATTTACTCTTATCTAGACATCTGTATCTACTTACATCTCCCTAATTAAAAAAAAATCATTCCCTTAGTCTTCCATCCAATCTATTTACCAACTCCCTCCTCCCCTCAACTGACATACTTGTTGTCTACATCTGATGTCTCCAACCCCTTACTCAATACCCTTTCTTTACTCTAACCATTTAGGATTCTTCCATCTCTCCATTGAAATTGTTTTCCCCAGGGTCACCAATGCATATTAATGAACTTATACAATGGCTTTTGTACAGCTAATGGAGCATAGATTTAGGACTTGATTAGATATCTTACAACAGATGACAGGCTGAGTCAACTGAGGCACAGATGTTGAGCAGCCTACCTAAGATGGGGAGTCAGATTCAGAGCAAGCATTTGATCCCAAGGGTATTTCTGGCTCTTTCTAAAATGCACTGGCAACATTTCTCTTGATCTGCTCAGAAACCATAACTTTCATTCAGTAACTAAAGTAAAAAAGAAAAAAAAAAAAGACCAAAATCTAGGACTCCCAGGTCCTTTGAATCAAAATCCAGAACCCGTACCACCATCATATTGCCTTCCAACTGTAGTCTTTTCTTGGTTCTCTTTAGCCTTTAAGCATCTCTTGACACTGTTAACCCCCTGCACCATTTAAAAGTTCTGGTCTCTTCTCCTTTGGCTTCAGGTCAAATTGTAAAAAGTCCTATGTAAATGTCAACTATTTGATTATGATGATCATGTTTAGAGACAACATATTTTCTTGATTTTCCTCATATGTTCTATGATGATGAATGGGAGAAATAGATTAAGCTTTAAAATGTGTCATGCACACTTTTTTTTAAAGAGAATATGTTGTTTAATATTTATGACTGTATGACTGGGACTTTTCATTCATTTCTTGACTCAAAGTAGTTAAAGGGTAGGAAGGTTTGATTGATTGTTTTGATATCTAGACTTAAGAAATGGATTAAAAAATATTATTAATGTAGATTAAGATTTAAAATGCGTAACTCACACTTTATATTTTTTAAAGAGAGCCTGTCATTTACTATTTACCACAATATGATTGGAACTCTTTAGGCACATACATGTATGGACTTTTCTCAATAAGGATTGCATTAGAGAAGATTAAATTTTGAAATATGTAAGCATGTTTATCTCTAAAACAATAGGGGCAAAGTTTTGTTTTAAGCCACCAATTTCTAAACATTGACTAAAATACGAGAATAATAATGATCAGGAAAACATATCAATTTTCTACTACATGATTTGGCATCATGAAACCTTAATTGTATTAGATATTGCATTTGATATATAAGGTTTATGTATCTTCTGTCATCTTCTCTTAATACATCTCTTCTTTACTTTTTACATGGTAATTTGAGGGATTCTCCCCCACCAAAGCATTTCCCTGTCAGGGGTTTGCACTGACTCTGGCACAGGAATTCCTCCTGCTGAAATCCTCCATTTTAGTGATAGACTGCACTGACTGTTTGTTATGTTAATTAGGGTGGGACTTTTTTTTTTTTTGCTGTTTTCTCCTTTGGAATGCTGAGCTAATCAAGTACCTTTTCAAATGTAATGGTGTCGTCTTTGTTTCAGAGTGCTTCTCAGCTCTAAGGAATCTTTGATTGAATCAGGAGTCTTTGATGACCTGCTTATATCAAGGGAGGGCCTAGTTCTACCCTCTGACCTTAAGCAAGCCTTTAAGCCACAAGAAGGCCTAAGGGTTTGAGTTGCATGGTTGTGACACCTTTTGACCCTGAAGAAGTGTATATGTACTCAGAGGTCAGCGATTCGACTTTGGAGGCACACTCCTTGGAAGAGTTTGGTGATGAGACCCTGAGTAGCCAAAGGAGCCCCCCACCCCTACCCTATCCCCACTTTGAAAACCCAGATGTTGGACAGATAGCTAGAAGCCTGTATACTGCTTAGTGTTATTTGTTTTGTTTATATAAAGTATACTTGTAGTTTCTGTTTGCATTCTCTCTGAAGTTCAGGGTGCAGGATTTTCCCCCGAACTAAGTGAATGCCATTTAATTAAAATGAGATTATTAAACCCTTAAAGTTGCTTTTCTTAGAAAAGAAGATGAAAGAATCTGTGCTAGCAGCCCCTCTGTGTGCTCTTGTTGCTGGTCTTTCACCCCCATAACAACTGTTAGCAACATTGTTGTTACACTGCTGTCTTTATACATATGCTTAATTTGTGTCTGACTCTTTCAGCCAATCACAAGAAGTTTCGCTATTATGTTATCTGATTTTATCCAACATTCAAAGCTTTTCTAATTAAGGAGTCATTCATGAATTTGTAGGAAAAAAATACTACCTATTCAGTGATTAATTGATTCTGTGATTCAATAAAAGAGATATTCACAACTGATAAAGGTATCTTACATATGTTTTGTTTACATTTTAAAACCTAATCATATTCATTGATTGAATAATTCATTTGAGATTCCTGGACCTTCTGTGACTATAGTGAGCATTCAGCCTAAGTATGTCCCCCTGCCCCCTTTTCACTCTACTATTTACTTTATAGGGCTGTTGTGGGGAAAGCTCTATCTTAAAAAGTTGCATAAGTTTGAGTTACCATAATTAATTCTATAAAGAGATAATCTTTTTCTGGGGGTGAGGGGAGGGCAGCTAGGTGGTACAATAGATAGGTCTCTGGGGCTGAAATCAGGAAGACCTGTGTTCAAATGTGGTCCCAGACACTTACTAGCTATGTGACCCTGGGTAAGTCACTTAAACCTCAGTTTGCCTCAGTTCCTCACTTGTAAAATGATCTGGAAGAGGAAATGGCAAAAACTCCAGTATTTTTGCCAAGAAAACCCAAATGGGTTCACAAAGCATTAGACACAATTGAAATGACTGAACAACAAAGTTCTTTTCTATTGACTATGAGCTCATGTAGTTGAATACAATCTTTGTGAGAAAGAAGTGAAAAGCAAAATACAAGCTGGCCTTGGAGTGTTCTATTTTGTTGTAATTTTGAAATCAAACTTATTTTTTCAAACAAAATTAAATTAAACAAAATTCAGTTTTCTCTGCCTCCCACTTCCTCCCCCAATGATAGAAAAAAAAATGATATAAAAGTTACTGTAACAAACATGCATAATCAAACAAAATACATTCTCATAGTGGCCATTTCCAAAAACATATGTCTCATCCTGTACTCTGAGTCTATTACTTCTCTTTCTGGAGGTGGGTAGCATGATCCAGCATCAATCCTCCAGAATTGTAATTTGCCATTGGTTTGATAGAATTCTTCAGTCTTTAATTTTTCTTTGCAATGGTGTTGTTATTATGTAAATTATTCTCCTGTTTGTGCTCACTATACTCATACTGATAGTGCACCTTCCTTCCCATTTTATTTTTTCTTTATTTTCACTGATTTTCTTGATCTTCTGTTTCCCCAGAAGAATTTCTTTAGGTTTCTAATTCTATAAACTAGTGGTATGATACTCAATGAGTAAATTAATTTAGGTAGTATTGTCATTTTTATTATATTGGACCAGCCTAACCATGGGCAATTAATATTTCTCCAATTATATGTCATTTTTATTTCTATAAAGAGTATGTTATAGCTGTATTCATATAGTTCCAATGTGTGTCTTGGCAAGTAGACTCTCAGTGTTTTTTTTTTAAATTTCACATCTATTAAATAGAATTTGTATTTGTATTTATGTCTGCAGAGTTTTGTTGACAACATGCAGAAATACTTATGATTTATGTGTATTTAGTTTACATCCTGAAACTTTATTTTTTATTAAGGTGGTTTTTATTCATTCAATGTTAGTTGACTCTTTAAGGTTCTCTTAGTCAACTGTCATGTTTTCCAAAGATTGATAATTTTGTTTACTATTTGCATATGCTTATTATCTCTATTTCCTTGTTGTTGTTATTTTATTAATATAACTCACATTGCCAAAGCGTATTGTCAAATTTTAGTGGTAATAACTACATACTTGCTTTATTCCTAATCATATTAGGAATATATTTTTATTTTATTAGGAATATATTCCGATTATATGTTTAGATAAATACTACTTCTAAAAGAAAAATGTCCATTTAGTACTATATTTTCCAGTGCTTTGTTAAAGGAATGAATGATATATCTTGTTTAAAAAAAACTTTTTTGTGTATTTATTGACATGATGAAATAATTTTTGATATTCTTATTAGCAAATATTAAAAGAAATTTAGATTTAAGACCCCTGCTGTGATCAATATCCTTTCAGTCCCATCTAGGTCTGCAATTTCTACATTTGTGTTTCCATTTATATTGATATTCATTAGTTGCTAGAACTGGAGAGGGCCTTAGATATAGTTAGTACAAACTTCTCCTTTCACAGTAGAGGAAATGGAGACATCCCCCCCCCCACCCCAAAATGAGCTGGCTTATTCAAGATCCTAAATCAATAAGTTTTAGTTCTAGGACCAAAATCTAGGGCTCCTGACTCCTATGCCAATATTTTTCTTTATTTGCTCTCCCACTATACAACTTTGTACCATTATGATATATCTTAATAAAGCAGAGCCAAGATGGCAGACAGAAGCCAGGAAGTTGTCTGAGCTGTCCCAAGTTTCCCTTGAAAACCACATTAAATAAAGCCTCTAAATGGATTCTGGAGCAACAGAAACCACAAAAAGATGGAGTGAAATGATTTTCCAGCTGAAGATAATTTAGAAGGACTTCAGAAAAGGTTTCACTCATTTGGGTAAAAGGGGAATGCAGCCTATATCAGACAGTGTTTGGGCAAGCCAGAAAGAGGCTCCAATCCACAGCACAGATCAGCAACTGCCTCCTCTCAATTCTGGTTCAGTAGGCTAGTGGCACAGCAGGCCAGTTGAGGCCTCCAGGCCCAACATGGCAGGCAAACTTCCAGTCCCAGAAACCAGAGGACAATAGTTATGACTGAGCCAGGCCACCCCCAAACAGCAGGCAAGCCCCAAGCTCCCAAGGGCCCAGCACACAAAGACAGTGACAAAGTCCCTGGCCTCCAGCATAACAAGCTTGGGATAGTATACCCTGTGCCCCTGGAGAAGAGCTCAACTTTTAAAAATGAGCACAAAAAGAAAGCCCTGACCATAGAAAGCTAGTATGTCAATAGGGAAGACCAAAACACAGACTCAGAAGAGAACAACAATGTCAAAATGACTATATGTGAAGTCTCAAAGGGTACAATGAATCGGTCTGAAATCCAAAAAGTCCTCTTGGAAGAGCTCATAAAGATTTTAAAAATCAATTAAGAGAGGTCTGGGAAAAGAAATGAGAGTTACATAGGAACATTATGAAAAAAAGAGTCTACAGCATGGAAAAGGAAGCATAAAAATTGACTGAAGAAAACAAGTCTTTAAAAAATAGAATAGGCCAAATGAAAAAAAAAGATACACTGAAGAAAAAAAAAATACTCCTTAAAAAGTAGTATTGGCCAAATGGAAAAGGAGGTACAAATGGTTGCTCTTTGGGCATAGTTTCAAATTACTGTGCCAATTTCCCCATATCCTCTCCCACATTTATTATTTTCCTTCTTTATTATATTAACCCATCTGATTGATCTGAGCTGGTACCTCAGAGTTCGTTTAATTTGCATTTCCCTAATCAAAAGTGATTTAGAGTACTTCTTCATATGCCTACAGATAACTTTGATTTCTTCATCTGAAAACTGCCTGTTCGTATCCTTTGATCATTTAGCAATTGGGCAATGGTTTGTATTCTTATAAATTTGACTCAGTTCTCTATATATTTGAAAAAGATAGCTTTTATCAGAGATACTTGCTATAAAGACTGTTTCCTGACTTTATAATTCCCTTCTAATCTTTGTTGCCTTGGGTTTGTTTGCACAATTTTGAAAAATTTTAATATAATATAAATTATCTATTTTACATTTTGTAATTTCTTGTTTGGTCAGGAAGTCTTAGAAATCTGTAGTTTCCTTCCTTATCTCTTTTAATTGGGTCTATGTTTGCTTTTACATAGAGTTCAGTATTGCTACTCCTGCTTTTTAATTTCAGCTGAAGCAAAATAGATCCTGCTTCAGCCCCTTACCTTTACTCTGTGTGTCTCTCTCTCTGCTTCAAGTGTGTTTCTTGTAAAAAAAATATTGTAAGATTCTCGTTTTTGATCCACACTGGTATCTGCTTCCATTTTATGGGAGAGTTCATCCCTTTCACATTTACGGTTATTATTCCTGTGTATTTCCCTCCATCCTATTTTTCTTCCTGTTTGTCCTCTCTGTCCTTTCAACCTTTCCATCTTCACCAGCATTTTGGTTCTGTCTACCACTGCCCTTGATCTGCCTTCCCTTCTGTCAGTGCCCCCCCCCACACCACCCCTCATTTAATCATGTCTCCTCATACTTCCCTGTCAAGTAAGATAGATTTCTATTGTCAACTGATTAAGTATATTATTCCCTATTTCAGCCAATATTGATTAGAGTAAGTTTCAAGTAATGTCCATTGCTCACCCTGCTATCTTCCCCTTCACTGAAATAGGACTTTTGCAGCTCATCATGTGAAATAATTTACCCTTTCAAATCCCCCCTTTCTTTTGTACCCAGTGTGCTCTTTTTTCTCATCCTTTTTTATGTTATTCCCTCAAATTTACCTTATACCTGTATCTTCTCTTTATGTATCTAGCTGTACTATCAGTGATACAGTTTTTAAGGATTACAATTATCATATTCCCATCTAGGGATATAAGCAATTTAGCTCTATTGAATCCCATTATGTTTTCTTTTTCCTTTTTACCTTTTTAGACTTCTCTTGGGTCTTGATACTAGAGATCAAATTCTTGCTTTAATTCTGGTCTTCTACTTATGAAAACTTGGAATCCTTTTATTGCATTGAATGGTTATTTTTCCCCCTTGATGTATTATGCTCAATTTTGCTGGGTAGGTGATTCTTGGTTGTAGCCCCAGCTCTGTTGCCTTCTGGAATATCATGTTCCATGAACTCCGATCTTTCAATGTTTTAGCTGCTAAGTCCTGTGACATCCTGATTGTGGTTCCCTGATATTTGAATTATTTCTTTCTGGCCTCTTGTATATTTTCCTTGACCTGATAATTCTGAAATTTGGCTATAATGTTCCTTGGAGTTGTTATTTTGAGATCTCTTTCCTGAGCTGATTAATGGATTCTTTCAATACCTATTTTGCCCTCTGATTCCGGGACATCAGGGCAATTTTCCTTGATAATTTCTTGAAAGATGCTGTCCAGGTTCTCCTTTTGATCATGATTTTCAGGTAGTCCAATAGTTTTGACACTGTCTCTCCTGAATCTATTTTCCAGGTTAGTTGATTTTCCTATGATGTATTTTACATTTTCTTTTAATTTTTTTTCATTTTTTGAGTTTGTTTGATTGATTGTTGATGTCTCATAGAGTCACTAACTTCCATTTGTGCAATTCTAATTTTCAAGCAGTTGCTTTTTTTCAATTAGCTTTTGTACGTTCTTTTCCATTTGTCCAATTTTACTTTTAAGGAGTTGTTTTCTTCAGTAGATTTTCTTTTTGCATTTGGTCAATTCTACTTTTTAAGCAGTTTTCCTAGATGTTGACTTTTTTTTCATAATCCTCTCCCATCGTCCTACTTTATTTTCCCAATTTTTTTCTTCTACCTCCCTAATATGATTTTTTAAGCTCCTTTTTGAGGTCTTCCATGAGTTCTTTCTGGGATTGAGACCACTTCTCATTCTTCTTTGGGGTTTTGCCCATAGGTGTTTTGGCATCACTGTCTTCTTCTGAGTTTGTGGCTTGATCTTCCCTGTCATCATATGGTCAGATTCTTTTTTTTTTTCCTCATCTTTTTTGGCCTTTCTTCCTTTCTTTTAAATTTGAGCTGTACTCTCCAGGGTGGAAGGTGCAGTGTCTCAGACTTCTTGTGCCAAGCCCTGGAGGCCTTGACTATTTACCTGGTGCTATGCTGATGTTACCTTCATGCCCACAGGAGTCCCTCATATCTGGTGCTTTGCTGAGTGAGGTGGAGTAGGTAGTTCCTAGCACTGCTGGAGGCCTTAGGTGTCTCGCAGCTTACCTGGTCATAAGCTGAGGCCCTAGTGGTGATATCTGGCTGCTAAGACAACTGGGGTGTTTTTGCATTTCCCTGGGTATACACTGAAGTATGTGGTGGTCTGGCCATTGGCAGCTGCCTATTTGCCCAGAGCTAAGTTGAAGCATGTGGAAGTCTGACCACTGAAGGTTGCCTTTTTGCCCCAATCTAGCTGAAGCAAGTGGAGGTCCTCAGAGCTGAAGTCTGCCCATTCCCCTGGCTATGTTGTAGCACATTCTGGTGTTGGAGTTTGCCTGATCCACTATACTGGGCCTCAGGATTGGCTTGTTCAGGTGGAGCTTTCTGCTAGCTTGCTAGGATACTTCCTGTGTTGGACTGCATTCCTTCTTTGCCCAAGTGAGACAAACTGCTTGTTTCTCGGGCTCAAAGCTTGTTTTGCCCTGTCCTCCTGCTGGTTCTGCTATTCCAGGATTTGTCCTCATCCCTTTTTTATGGTTGTTCATGCTTACTTTGCTATCTTGGCTCATGGAAGTTATCCAAGGGCCAAAAGTTATTTAATAGACACAGGAAAAATACGAACAAAATTCATTTGGGAGAAAAGGTCGAGAATATAAAGAGAATTAACAAAAAAAAATGCAAAGGAAGATGGCCTAGCTGTACCAGATCTAAAACTATATTATAAAGTGGAAACCCTCAAAACTATTTGGTAATGGGCTAAGAAATAGATTGGTCAATCAGTGCAATAGGTTAGGTAAACCAGACACATTAGTAAATGATTATAGTAATCTACTGTTTGATAAACTCAAAGATTCAAGCTTCTGAGACAAGAACTCACAATTTGACAAAAACTGCTGGGAAAACTAGAAAATAGTATGGCAGAAACTAGGCATAGACCAACATCTCACATCCTGTACCAAGGTAAGGTCCAAATGGGTACATGATTTAGCCATAAATGATGATACCATAAGCAAATTAGGAGATCAAGGAATAGTTTAACTGTCAGATTTATGGAGAACAAAAGAATTTATGACCAAACAAGAGATAGAGAACATTATGAAATGCAAAATGGATAATTTTGATTACATTAAATTAAAAATATTTTGCACAAACAAAACCAATGCAACCAAAATTAGAAGGAAAGTAGAAAACTGGGAAAGAATTTTTTTAGCAATTGTTTCTGATAAAGACCTCATTTCTCAAATATGTGGAGAACTGAGTCAAATTTATAAGACTATAGTCATTCCCCAATTGAGAAAAGGTCAATGAATATGAACAGGTGGTTTTCAGAGGAAGAAATTAAAGCTATCTATATGAAAAGTGCTCTAAATTCCCACTGATTAAAGAAATGCAAATTAAAACAACTCTGAGGTATCAATTCACACTTATCAGATTGGCTATTATGACAGAAAAAGAAAATGATAAATATTGGAGAAGATGTGGGAAAATTTGGACACTAATGTGCAATTGGTGGATGTTGTAAACTAATCTAAAAATTCTAGAGAACAATTTGGAACTATGTCCAAAGGGCTGTAAAACTGTGCATACCCTTTGATCCAGCAATACTACTACTAGGTCTGTATTCTAAAGAGATCATAAAAAAGGGAATAGGACCCACATGGATAAAATTATTTATAGCAGCTCTTTTTGAGGTGGCAAAAAATTTGGAAATTGTAGGGATGCCCATCAACTGGGGAATGGCTGAACAAATTGTGGTATATGAGTATAATGGAATATTATCATTCCATAAGAAATGATGAGCATGCAGATTTCAGAAAAACATGGAAAGACTTATATGAACTAATGCCGAGTAAAGTGAGAACCAGAAGAACATTGTACATAGTAATAAGATTGTGTGATGATCGAAGATGATAGATTTTTCTCAGCAATACAATGATAGAGACAATTCCAAAAGACTCATGATGGAACATGCTATTCACATCCAGAGAAAAAATTCTGGAGTGTGAATGCAGATTGAAGAATACTATCTTCATTTTATTTTTGTTTCTTTTTTTTCCCCTTTCTTGTGGTTTTCCCTTTTGTTCTGATTCTTCTTTCACAACATGACTACTATGAAAATATGTTTAACATGATTGATTGTACATGTATAACCTATATCACATTGCTTGTGTCTTGGGGAGGGAGGAGGTAATGTAGAGAGGGAAAAAAGTGGAACTCAAAATCCTACAAAAATGAATGTTGAAATCTATCTTTGCATGTAGTTGGAAAAAAAAGTACTATTAAGTGCCCCCCCCCCCACAAAAAAAGAAAAACATATCACAATAACACAACTATCCCCGGGATCATCCAGAAGAGTCTGCATTAGGTTTAATAAGATTTCAAGCTCCTTGGGTAAACCCCTATGGAGATTTAATGGAGGGCATTAACAAGAGATACATAGAATAGGAGATCATGAATGAATTGAGAGCTGAATTACTGGAGAAGGAATATACATCCTTGAGGTCACTGATCTCTTTAAGTCTCAAAGTGTAAGCTGTCCTTGATATTAGGAAATTCACTTCTATCTACTCTACTTCATATTAAAAAGTTCCAGCATTTAGAGAGTTCATCCTTGATCATCTGTAGAACTCAGTTATTCAAAATGAGTCTTCCACCAATGATCCTAGGGAATCTGAAAGCTTTACTGTGGTTTCCTAACCTACGTGCATTTTTAATATAGCTAGCTCTTAATGTGTAAGTTACATTCAGCACATTTAATATTGCAAGCTCACTTCCCATAGCCATCTAGCTTATTTTTTTTTACCACCACTAGTGGTTTTTATGCCAAGGGAATACAAATTCATTTTAATATTCACTTAAGCAAAGCATGGATAATTTGGAACTCCAGTATAGCTTTGCATTAGGGGGAAATCAGTTATTGCATTATAAAGTCAAGTATCAGGAATTTAGGGTGATATAAGTTATTTATGATTGTCCATATTATTGCTCCCTTTATTAATATAAGTAATCATGGTACTTTCCATGCTTCTTGCAATTAAGATGGTATTAGAAGTGGAAGTTTTGGAAAAAAAAGTTTTTCTTTAAACATAAATTTGAATGTCAGGAAGGCCATCCTGTTTTAATTTTGTGGAATGCTATGTATTCCCCCAGGTTTTTTGTTCTTTTTATATAATTTCTATAGCTTTGGTGCCTTAAATTAGTAGCCAAGAGTATGTTTTCACTCCTCTGCTGATATACAAATTATTTAAAGTTCAAATCCTAAAACCTTTTGTGTGTGCATCTCAATCATTTTTGTCTTCCAGACACTCACCCAGAATAGCCAAAACATATTCTCAATTGCAAGAAAAAGGCTGCCAAGTTTTTCAACTACAAAAATATTTTTTCTACTTCTGTTGTTTTTTCTGGCACCACTTTTTTTTTTCTTAATGATCCTAATTTTTTAAATCATAAGCCTCATAAGTAGGGAGAGCTAATTAGTTAAGAGGCTAAAATACTGGGTGGGTGGCCTTGGAACACAGTTTCAAAGCAGTATTTGGATTCACCTCTTTATTTTTCTCTTGAATTTAAAACTTAATTTTAAAAGTGCTGATAATTATCTACATAAGGAACTAAAAGTGTGGCTGTTTTTTTATACTATTCTAGCAACATAACCAGTAATGTGGTTTCTTCAATTTATCTCCTTTATAACTCCTTCTCATTTTCATAATCCTATGCTTAATATATATATATATATATATATATATATATATATATATTTACATAAACCTATACGATGAAAAGGCTTAAAGGGATTGCAGAGATCATTCAGTCCAAATACCACATTTTTCCTGATGAGGAAATTGGCCTTAAAAGCTTAAGCATTAATCTTCTAAGATGATACGGATAGAAACTGTATGGTACATTGGAAAACAAAAGCAAAACAAAACCGCTATGTCCAGGAGTCATAATACACATTACTACTTGTGTGACCACTTTAGTTTGTAGTTTCCATCCATATAAAATGAAAGGGTTGTATTAGATGGTCCCTGAGGCCTTCCAGCTGTAGGTTCGCAATCCTGGCCCTATTCTGGTTCTCTTACTTTCCTTTATTCCTATTGTCAAAACCAAAAGAATTCTGAGCATCTTGCTCTGGATCAACCATGTTTCTTAGGAAGAAGACACTGTGATTACTGTTGAGAATACAAGGATGAAATGAGACATATGCCTAGATTCTAGTAGTTTAAAATGGAATACAAGGATGAAACATGCACATAAATTCAATCCATTCATTCACTCATCGATTTAATATATATTTATTAATATTCTTATAAATATTTAATATCAATATAATAATGTATTATAATGTATAATTATTATATACATATACACACATATACATGTATATGCGTATATATGTGTGAATATCTGTCTATATCTGTCTATGTACATCTCTCTCTCTATCAAATACAACTGGATTCTGATTAGTGCAATTAATGAATTCCTCTAGGGGGTTCATATAATGTGAATTTGCATTGAATTATGGAAATGATTATAACTTTGAATAATGTGAATTCTAATGCATATAACTTCTTCAGTTTATTCATTATTCTGACTAATCTGGACCTAGATTTACTGCTTTGTTCAATTGCATTAAGTGATATAAGATTTAGAAAAAAAAAGGCTGAATAACACTTTCATATCATTAGTTTGTAAGACATGCACATAAATATTTACAATGCAAGCAATATTTGAAAATCAACTGATAAACTAGTTTATTTCATTCCTCAAATCTCTTTGCAGATTTTTTCTCCTCTTTGACAACTTCCCCCCAATCTGGAGAAACACTCATCATAGACTCCATCTGGCTGATTTTTGACTACTTCCCTGAGATCAGTTTCAGGAACCACCCCATCCATGCTTCACCTCTGATTGGAAAATGGAGAGATCCTCCCAGAACTTCCATTTAAAGTGGGAACCTGCGCCAACATCTCTTCATTTTCCACCCAGATGCATTCCTCTGAACTTTTCCATCATGCTCCTGAATCAGGCACTTTGCCACTCATCTCCTGGATTTCTAGCTTCTTCTTGAGCATTGTGTTCCCCCTTTAGATTGTAAGGTCCTTGAGGGCAGAGGCTGTCTTTTTTTTTTAAATTATCATCCCTGTTTGTAGCACATGTCACGATGACTAGTATATATAGAGACATAATAAATGTTTCTCGACTGACTGACCTTAGTTATGTCTCTACTTGTCCTTGGTAGTTACCTTCCATTCTTTTAGAACCTTCTGCTCTGAGGACTCATTTTCCTAATTGATGACTCTTATGCTGGACCTACTGTTTCAAGAAGGGTTCCATCCAGGCTACACTGACATCTCAACTCATTCTATAGATTTCATCCACTCCTTGACAACTACCTTGCATTTATTAACCTTCCTCCCAGATGATTTCCAACTCCTCCTTATGTATTGTTCAACCCTTTTAGAATTTAAGCTTTCCGCCTTATTAGTTTGCATTTGTAACCCTGATACTTATCACAGTGCCTGGCAAATGGGAAGTGTTCATTAATGCTCTATCTATAATAGTTTATTAAGGGCCTGGTATTGCACAAAAAAAAAAATTGTATTAGGTAATGTAGATACAATAACAAAAATAAAATAGTCTCTGCCCTCAAAAAGCTTACATTTTAGGTGTGTTCGAAGCCGCCGCCGTAGCTCTCCAGCTCTAGGGCCGCCTCTCGCTCTCGGAGCCCAAACCGAAAGAGAAGGGTGGTGTGTAAGGAGAAGTTTTCAGGAACGTGGCTCGTACCAAGCAAACTGCCCATAAATCCACCAGTGGTAAAGCCCCCAGGGAAGCAGCTCGCTACAAAAGCTGCTCGCAAGAGTGAGCCCTCTACTGGAGGGGACAAGAAACCTCATCTCTACAGGCCGGGTACTGTGGCTCTCCGTGAAATCAGACGTTACCAGAGGTCCACCAAACTTCTGATTCCTAAATTTCCCTTCCAGGTCTGGTGCGTGAAATTGCCCAGGACTTCAAAACAGATCTGCTCTTCTGGAGTGCAGCAATTGGTGCTTTGCAGGGGGCAAGTAAAGCCTATCTGGTTGACCTGTTTGAGGACACCAACCTATGTGCTATGCATGCCAAACATGTCACAATCATGCCAAAGGATATCTAGCTAGCATGCGGCATACATGGAGAAAGTGCTTAAACTCCACTATGATGGGAAACATTCTTCATTCTCAAAACAGAAAAAAAAAACCTCTTCTTCCTGTTATTGGTAGTTCTGAATGTTAGATATTTTTTCCCCATGGGGCAAAAAGGTACCCAAGTATGTGTTTCTGAATGGAAAAATAGGCGACAGAATCAGATATAGGCAAGTTTTTTTTTTTTTCCATTTTCATTTGTGTGTGAATTTTGGATATAAATGCGAGGACATAAAACATTAATGTGGTCAAAAAAAAAAGTTTCCGTGAACAAGTTTCAACGATTCAACTTTATTACAATTATAAATAAACCTGTTAAATTTTTCTGAACAAGGCCAGCATTTGGATTCTTTTACAAAGTAAATTTCTTGTTGACAGGAACTAAATGGTATTTGTAGCATTTTTATCATATGGTAGATTCTATTCATTCACTATACTTTTCTAACTGAGTTGTCCTACATGCAAGTACATGTTTTTAATGTTGTCTGTCTTCTGTGCTAATAGTTTGCTATTAAAATACATTAAACTACAAAAAAAGCTCACATTCTAATAAGGAAGAAAACATGTCCACATAGAAGTATAGAAAAAATAAATACACACACAATGTATACAAAATAAATGCACATAAATTTGAAGAGTGAGGCATTAACAGCTGGGTGGTAAAGAATGACCTCCTTTAGGAGCTCATTTGAACTTGCTTGGAAGGAATTAGGACTTCTTTAATGCAACAGTGAGGAGGAATTTCATTCCAAATGTGGGAAACAGCATGGGTATGACATGAAGATGGGAGATGGAGTGTCCCATATAAGAAATAGCAAGAGGGTCAGTTTGGATCAAGTGAAGAGTGTGTTGAGGGATGTATTATAAAATAAGACTGAGAAGGTAGAGCAAAGCCATACAAAGAATTTATAATGTCAAACAGTGGGTTTTTATCTGAGTCTTAAGGTTACATGGAGCCACTGCAATTTGTTAAGTATGGTCAGATCTGCGGTTTTCATTTATCTCTGTGAATCCAATAAGAAGAATGTTGACGCATAAATGACATATGAGAGATATAAACAAAGTGGTATAAGGAAGGCATATAATTAGCAGTTTGAGGATTATAGAAATGGTTTAGAAGATGAAATTTCAGTATAGTGATAAGGGCTTAAAATAAATAAATAGATTGGCTATAAGCAATGATGACCCTGTTCAGATAAGGCTGAATACATTTGCAATATGCCTAATCTGCACTTTTTCATGACTCCCTCAATGCTTGGAAACCTGGAGCAACCCCCAGAAAATTAGATGGCAGCAATTAACCAAGATTGAGGATTGGTGTGGTTAAGAGAGCAGAAGGAGGGGGGCGGGGGAAGGGAGCAAAAGAATCTAGAGTACTAGAGAAGGCCACATGGAAATGACTAACATTGGAGTACAACCTGAGCAAACGGGCGAGGGAAATCAGAAGAGGACTGATGAACTGGGAAAAGGGAGAGAAGTACAGGGAATTGAAATCATAGTAAGGTAGAAAACAAGGTTTACTAAGTGTGAGGAAATACGGTCAATGAAATAGATTGTGCTTGTAAAGAGGGGGAATTCAGATATCCTAGAAGTGAACCACTTCCAAATGATATGGTATCATGGTGACAGAAATGAGGTGGCAATGTAGTCCTGGCTATGGGGTCCTTAGTGAGGATTTATAGACGTAAAAGATAATGACAGGAGATGGAGGCAGTTCAAAGGGAAACCTGTAACCCTGAGTAAGGAAAACGATTGTATTTGACATCTACTATTTCCTTTCTCACGTTGGAGTTGTGCATGTAGTATGAATGTAATCATATTTGTATACTTAAAATTATACACATTTTTGTTGTATGTATGTATATACTTATGTCCTCTTTATTATATATGTATACACATATATGCATATAGTGTACATATATTCATATTATTGGTTACTTTTGGTTTCCTCTTTTAGGACAAACAATATACCCTTTTTCTTTGTGATCCTGCATACTGAAACTAGAAGCTGCTTAACTGAAATATTTTTCAATGATGATATTCACTTTTTCTTGAATTACTGCTATTGATTATGAATGCCTTGGATTCACAACACAATTATTCCTTCTTTGGGTTAAAAAGAAGCCACTTAGACGTTATTACTCTGGATAAATTGCTTCATTCTTGAACTACCAGTTGGGGTCCTTTCTTGTTAGTTGTTTTCTGTCTTGTTCTAAGAGGACCAAAATGACATCACAATGTTGGGGTCAAGGTACAGTGTATCCAATTGTGGTTGATCAGACAAATATGAGCTCAAGAGGCTCTACCACAGCTCAGGCACAAATAGTCCATATAAACATATGTGCAACTCATGGTTCTTTTGAACTACCGCAATTCTGCTTTGCTCATAGAGCACAGAGCCTTTTTTGATGTGGACATGGTAGGTGATCCTGTGCCAATGTCTCCCATATTTCATAATGAATTCCAAAGTTCTTTAGAGAAACCTTGCGAGTGCCCTTGTGTTGCTTCTTCTGACATCCTTTTCAGTGTTTGCCTTGTGTAAGTTCTCAGTTAAAAAGTCTTTCAGTCAAATGTATATTTGGCATTTCAAGAACGTGGCCAGCCCATCAGGTTTGCACTCTCTGAAGTATAGTTTGAATGCAAGGCAATTTAGCTTGAGAAAGGACTTCATTGTCCAGTACCCTATCTTGTCAGGTAATCTTCAGAATTTTCCTAAGACAGTTCCAGTTTCCTGGCATGGCGCTGGTAAACTATCTGGTTTTCACCGGCATCCAACAATGAGGTCAGCACATCTGTAGACCTTCATTCTGGTAGGCAGCCTAATGCCTCTTCTCTCCCACGTTTTCCTTCAGAGCTTCTCAAACATTGAGTTAGCTCTGGCAGTTGGTGCATCAGCTGCATAATGTATATCTACATCTCTGGACAGTATACTGCCAAGGTAAGTGAACTTATCCACAGCATTCAAAATTTCTCCATTTGCCGGTTCCACATATGTATGGTGCAGTGCTGGCTGGCGGATAACCTCTGTTTTCTTAGTGTTAATTTTTAGGCCAAAATTAGCACAAGTAGCAGAGAATCAAATGATATTCTTTTGCATCTCAGCATATGAGACTGCTTAGAATACACAATTATCTATGAACAAAAAGTTACACATCAACTTTCCCTTTACTTTGATTTTGGCTTGTAGTCTTTTCAAGTTAAATAATTTATTGTGAGTATAGTAGCTTCCCTTGATGCTGTTTTTGTCCTTATTGAAGGCATATTGCTGAAAATATCATGTTTAAAGTTACAGGAGAAAGCACGCAACCCTGCTTCACTCCATTTGTGACTGGGAAAGTACAAGAACACCATCCATTATCCAGAACTCATGCAAGAATGCCATCATGGTGAGCAGGGGCATTTCAGAAAAAACCTAGAAAGACTTACATGAACTGATGCTAAGTGAAATGAGCAGAACCAGAAGAACATTGTATGTCATAATAGCAACAATGTGCAATGATCAACTTTGATAGACTTAGCTCTTCTCAGCAATGCAGTGATTTAAGATAATTCCAAAAGTCTCATAATGGGAAATGTTATCCACATCCAGAGAAAGAACTACAGAATCTGAATGTAGACCAAAGCATACTATTTTCTCTCTTTTTTTCTATTCTTGTAGTTTTTCCCTTTTGTTCTGATGTTTCTTTCACAACATGACTAATATGAAAATATGTTTAATTTAACTACACATGTATAGCCTATACCAGATTGCACATCCTCATGGGGAAGGATAGAGAAAAATTTAGAACTCAAAATCTTATAAAAGTGAATATTGGAAATTAAAAAAATAAAAAAATAAAAAAAAATTTAAAATAAAAGGATGCCATCATAGAACTGGCCTACAATGCTGATGAACTTCTGTATGCAACCAAATTTTGTCATGATCTTCCACAGGCCCCTGGCTAACAGTATTACCTTGGTCATTGATTGCATTCATATATTGATTGTATTCAGACCTCTGTTCTGCTCCTGGCATTTCTCTTGGGGTAGTCAGGCAGCAGATATCACATTGACTGTTCCTTGGGCCTTTCTGAAGCCACACTGACTCTCAGGTAAATGACTGTCTTCCAGGTGAAGGATCAGTCTATTGGGAAGGATTCCAGCAAGAAGTTTGCTGGAAATGACCAAGAGAGAGAACCTTCCCCTATAATGGTCACAGGAAAACCTACTTCCTTTGTCTTTATAAAGATGGACAACAGAGGCCCCCTTGCCAGTAGTCATTCAAGAGTGATAGAAAATCTCAATGGGTAGTTGACAGTAAAAAAAAAAAAAAAAAAATCCCACTTGGAAGCAGAAAACTGGGAAAGAATTTTTACAAGTATCTCTGATAAAGGCCTCATTTCTAAAATACATAGAAAACTAAGTTAAATTTACATGAATACAAGTAATTCCCCAATTGATAAATGGTCAAAGCACATGAACAGGCAGTTTTCAGAGGGGGAAATTAAAGATATCTATAGTCATATAAAAATGCTCTAAATCACTATTGACTAGAGAAATGTGAATCAAGACAACTCTGAAGTACTACATCACACTTGTCAGATTGGTTAACATGACAAAACAAGAAAATTATAAATGTTGGAGAAGATGTGGAAAAATTGGAACACTAATGCATTGTTGGCAGAGTTGCAAACTGATCCCACAATTCTGGAGACAACTTTGGAACTATGCCCAAAGGGCTATAAAAATGTTCATACCCTTTGACCCAGCAATACCACTTCTAGGGTTGTATCCCAAAGAGATCATACAAAAGTGAAAAGGATCCACATGTACAAAAATATTTATAGCAGCTCTTTTGTGGTAGCCAAGAACTGGAAATTGAGGCAATGCCCATCAATTGGGAATGACTGAACAAGTTGTGGTATATGAATGTAATGGAATGCTATTGTGCTATAAGAAATGATGAGCAGATGGACTTCAGGAAAACCTGGAAAGACTTATATGAGCTGATGCTGAGTGAGGGGAGCAGAACCAGGAGAACATTGTATACAGTTACAGCCACATTGTGCTATGACTAACTTTGATAGACTTGGCTCTTCTTAGCCATGCAAGGTTCTAAGACAACGCTAAAAGGCTTATGATTGAAAATGCTATCCATATCAAGGGAAAGAATTGCAGAGTCTGAATACAGATCAAAGCATACTGTTTGCTCTCTCTCTTTTTTTTTAATTTTATTTTGTTTCTTCTTTCTCGTGGTTCATTCCATTGGTTATAATTCTTCTTTGAAACATGACTGATGTGAAAATATGCTTAATGTCAATGTACATGTAGAGTCTATGTAAGATTGAATGCCTTCCTGGGGAGGGGGGGAGGGTGGGCAGGAAAGGGAAGAAAATTTGGAAGTCAAAAGTGTATGGAACTGAATGTTGTAAAATAAAAACTAATTAATTAACTAAAGATCACACTTGGTAGTCACATTTAGTACGTCTCTTTCTTTTCCCATTTTTCAAACTTGAGTATTTATCAGTATCGGGCAGAAGAAAATGGCTTATATACCTTCTTCTTGGCACATGAAACTCAACCATAAAAAATTTCTCACCAAAGATGAAGAAGCACTGCCAAGGAATTTCTAACTATATATAAATCTACTTCCCAGGTAAGCACCCAAGTGCACAATTTTATTTGTTTAACTCTGGCTCTAGTGGCAATTTGAATTTAATGACTAGAGAGCCTATTCTAAAGTCATGTACTTGGGTTCAAGACCAATTTCCATTACTTACTGACTTTGTAACCTTAAGCAAGTCTCTCAACTTCAAAGTGCCTCAGGCTGCTCTAAGACCATTACTGGTCCTCCTTTGTTCTCAAAGGGGCTGGTGATATTATCAGGAGGCTGATGTCTGGACTTGCAAGGTCATCCTTGGAATTTTTCTTGGCAAAAATACTGGAGTGGTTTGACTTTTCCTTACCTAGCTCATTTAATAGATGAAACTAAGGCCAACAGTGTTAAATGACTTGCCCATACTCACACAATTAGGAAAATGTCTAAGCCTGGATTTGAACTCAGGTCTTTCCTGACTTGAGGTCTAATACTCTATCCGCTATACCATCTGGCTGATAAATTTTCATTTGGGACTAAAGGAACCTAAGAGAAGTCAGAGGCAGAGATGAGGAGGGAAAACATTCCAGGAGTGAGGGGATAACTAGAGAAAATAACCAGAGTCAAGAGATGGAATGTCTTGTCCATTTAATAGCACTGATACCAGTGTCACTGGATCAAGGAGTACATGGTGGGAGACAAAGTGTAAGAAGACTGGAAAGGGAAAACGGGGAGTAAGATTATAAAGTACTTAAAACAACAGAGAATTTTAAAGTTTGATCCAGGAAATCCTATTTTAATCTCATGATAGATGCCGTTATTATTCCCATTTTAGAGTTGAGGAAACTGAGGCAAACAGAAGAAAAATTAATTACCCTGGATCACAGAACTTGCACTTACCAGAGGCTGGATTTTAACTCATCTTCCTGACTCCAAGCCTAGAACTCTATCAGATATGCCACCTACCTAACTGCCTGCAAAAAAGACAGCCCCTGCCTTCGGGGACCTTGCAATCTAATGGAAGAAGACAACACATAAAAGAAAGCTAAGAAGATGGGAAAGGGAGAGGGAAGTTACCCTGTGCTAGGGCATGGTGGAGAAGTCAAAGAAATCCAAAATGTGTGCATCTGGATCCCCTCAACATTTGTCTTAACAGGTTTTTTTTTTTTTTTACCATTTTACCAATTTACCATTGTCAACTAACCTATGAATATAACCTAAGTACTCCTAGGACTTGATGTAATCTGGCAACTGAATGCTTTCTTACTCTGGGACTTCATCTATCTTACTGCTAAACATTTATTTAGTGTCTCCATCAAATAGAATAAGAACTCCTTAAAAGCCAGAACTATTTCACCTTTTTTTCTATTTTTATCCCCCGGGCTTAGTACTGTGCACAGTACAAAGTTCTTAATAGAATACACACACACACACACACACACACACACACACACACACACACATGAGCGCACATTTTCTCCAGTGCTTAGCATGGTGCCTGGTACATAGTAGGGGCTTAATTAACGTTTGTTGATTTGAGAATTTCTCATGTGAATTTCACAAGAGCCCTTCATTGTAAATTAGAATCATGTCCATAATCATTTTATAGATGACGAAAATGCATCTCAGAGGTTAAATGCTTTGCCTTCTATCACAGGACTAGAAAATGGTAGGTCAAGGATATAAAACTATTCTCTAAACATATTTTTCCCGTCATATATCATACTGGGTATCTCAGTGATGTTAATCAAAATGATCTCATATGTTTTACTAATATCATAAACATCTTCCCACCTGTCACTCACAACAAGACATTAGTGAACCAACTAGACACAACTCAGCTGAAACATTTCAGAATTTTAAACATTCTTGAAGACTTGTAGAGGGAATATTTGTTTACTCTTAGCAATATACCACTTTGTGTTTCTTATAGAAATCTTCTTGGCCTGAAAAGTCATTCTTCCAAATTAACATCCTGATGAGTAAAGTGGAAATGATTCAAGTGGGGATTAAATTTTCAATTAAAGTACAAGTGGTTCTTGAAATTTCTGGAAAGTGCTTTGGCAAAACATTCTGGTTTTGACCAAACTTGAGAGAACTGAAAACACTAGGGGACCTTCTGCAAATCTTAAATTTTGACAGGCAACTAAGAGGCATAGTGGATAGAGGTCTAGATTTTGAGACAAGAAGCCTGAGTTCAAAATCTTCCTGTGATTCTTTTGGCTGTGTGACTCTGGGTGAATCACAATAACCTAGGTATTAGATACCTCATTTTTTTATATGAGGAAGGTAGATTTAATAACCTCTGAGGTCTCTTCTAATTCTAAGTCTATGAGTTTTATTTAACTAACCCAAATGATGCCTCAATGAACATCACTGATTCTAACACTATTTAACAGATCAAATTAATTTTTTTTAAAGTCGAGTTTATTTGATATTGTTGATTTGAAGCTTTTTTTTTTCTTTTTGGAGGAGGCAAAAAAGGAAGCAGGATGCTTATTGGCTTTTGAAAAAAAAATAGTTCTCTGTTCTTTAAAAAAAAAACAAACTTGAATTGTAGGTTTTCCTCCCAAGAAAAGGGTGTGTAGTATATGCTTATTATGTGTCAATTGTTAAGTTCAAAGTTAGCTACCTGAGACTTTACATGGTGAAAAGACTAAGTATTTTAAATGGAATGCAAAATTTAAGCTCATGAGTTCTACTTGGTCACAGTCTTCTTCATCTTTAAGGGATATAAGGCTGGTCACACATCTTACAGATAATTCATTAAAATTAGGAAATTTTCAGGAAAAATTCAGCAGAAAGAATGTATCTCTTTTGTAAAGTTGTCCTCAGTTCTACAGTAGGCATTTGGGTAACTTCCTATTCTCCTTTCTGGCTCAGCTGGAAGAAAATTTTACCACAAAGGAAACCTGATTTTATGCATGTTTGCCTTAATTTAGATGGGGTTCTCAATACCACAGTAGCCTGTTTAGTTTGGCTGTGAATAATGTGAAACAGATAGCTTTCATTTTATTTCAAGCTAAATTTATAATATTTTCTTAGTAGCTCTTTTTTAGCACAAGAGATATTTTGAATTCTAGGACCCCAGCTTCAAACATTTTTTGCTTGTTCATTTTTAAAATACTTTCTGAAATATGTGAAGAAGGCAGGATGTCTAATTCAAATGCAAACTCTCAAAAAAGACAAGGGAAATAAATATCAAACAAGTAGAACTGTCTAGCTCAAATTTAGTGCTGTCTAACTCTGATTTAATGTTTCATACTGGAGAAAACCTAAAGGGAGAAGGGCTGGGGGGAGCCACAAAAATATGCTTTTAAACTCAGAGACAAGCATAGAATATAAATGTCATTTGAACATTGGACGAAATTAGAGTTGTTTTTAATGTTTGCTGGTGAAGGGATGGGGAATTGGACAAATCTATTTTGGAAAAAAAATTCTATCTTAACTATGTGAATCGGGATTTTAATGAAAACATCCTTCTTATATTCTCTTTTGTTTTTGAGTCATCTTTGTGTTATTTCAAAACCTTCTACCATGTGTCAAAGTGGTGTATTAAATTCAATTCCTAAAGCAAGAAGTGGTTTCTGTAAGAAATGGACCTTATGTACACATTGGGTATCAGTGGTGGAGGGCTTTGAAAAAAAGAGAAATTATTTTATTCTTTCCAAAACATAGTGATAGAGGATATTTCAGCATCTGATTGATTGATCAATTCATGAAATCAACATTTATTAAATGCCTCCTATTTACCAGGCACTATGCTAAGCTGTTGGGATACAATGAATATCAAAAACAGTCCCTGCACTTAAGGATTCACATTCAAAATAACAAGGTCTATATAGGATACACACACACACACATCCATATATATACATATACATACACACATACACACACACACACCTCTACTTTCTCCTGAGATAGTCACACACATACATCACCAACTATGTTTTGGATATAGCAAATTGAATGCCCTATAAAAATCCCAGACTCACACTATCCAAAACAGAACTTATTCTTCGTGCCCCGCCAAAAAAATTCTTTTTTGAACTTTCATTTTACCAATGAGGACAATACTATCCTTCGATTCACAAGGGGACATAACCATAGTATTGTGACATATAAAGAGTTTGATATATGCAGAGTAGACTGAAAGTAATCTCAAAAGGGAAGGCATTAGCAGCTATTTGGGTCTGCTGCAGAAGACTGTATTTGAATTGAATCATGAAGGAGGTCAGAAGCTAAGTCAGAGGTCAGAAGGGAAAGTATTCCAGGTATAGAGAGAAGAAATGGATTGTTTTTGGTGTGGTGGAGGTAGTGGGGTGTGTGTGTGTGTGTGTGCGCGTGTGTATAACAGCAAGTAGACTAGTGTGGTTACATTATAGAATGAGTGGACGAGAGTAAATTACCTTTGTAGGGTGGGTCCAGGATGCGAAAGGCTTTAAACCACAAAATACTTGATTTTTGGTTCTTCAAAGTAATAGGGAGCTGTTTCTATTTATTGAGTTGGGTGGTATATAAAATGAATACTCCTACACTTTAGGAAAATCTCTGTTCACTGAATGGAGAATGGATTGGAATGGGGAAAAGCATGGGACAAAGAAATCAGTTAGAAAGCTAGGCAATATTCCAGGATCTGAACTAGCATGGTACCTGTGTGAGTACAGAGAACAGAATGGGACACATACATATATGTAAGATATGTTACAAGGGTAGAAATGACAAGGTTTTGCAGTGAATTGAATATGAGTGAGTGATAGTGAGCAGCTGAGGGTGATAACTAAGAGAATGATTATTAAATAATCGTTTATTGGGGAAATGAAGGCTTATTTGTTTTGCTTTATTTTTATTTTTTTTCCCCTTTCTAGATCTTCATTCTCTACTAGGCCAAGACAGGATCTGAAGGACATTGTTAGTGGATGAGATTATCCAAATCCCTGAGGTACATGCATTTTAATCCTGGGTAGAAGTTGTTGCCCTACCCAACCAGAGAACCTTACAAAGAATTTAAAATTCTGGTCCATTGTGTTCCACTCAGCCAAGTTTGGGCAGAGGTATACCCTCTTTTGTCTAGATTGCCCTAGGCAGAGGTAGTCTGGATAAGAGATAAGTCTCTTAGTCCAAGACTGAGTGATTTGAGTCATGTAGTCCCCCCTTCCCCTCATTAGAATAAGCCCAGCTTTCATTATATCCTTTTCATTGTTTTTTGTTTGGTTTTGTTTACTTTACTTTTGTTTTGTTTTGCAAGGAATTTGGGGTTAAGAGACTTGCCCAGGGTCACACAGCTAGTAATATCAAGTGTCTCAGGATACATTTGAACTCAGGTCTTCCTGACTCCAGGCCAGTGTTCTATCCACTACACCATATACATACACATGAACATACATACATACACACATACACACACACTCACATCTCTACTTTCTCCTGAGATAGTCACACACATACGTCATCAACTATCTTTTGGATATAGCAAACTGAATGACCTATAAAAAAATCCCAGACTTACCCTATCTAAAAGAGAACTAATTCTTCATGCCCCTCACCCCCAAAAAATCCTCTTTGAACTTTAATTGTTAACTAGGCAAAGTTGATTGCCACCCTCAGGAGCACCCACGCATTGAGTGGGTTCCATGAGGGGTCTTTGGCATTCAAGAGTGCCACTGACCCCTTCTATTAATTATTGCTACCAAGATTAATAAAAATGATAAATTTCCAAGAAACTATGCCCCTCAAATTTTTTATATGTCACAATATCATGGTTATGTTTTTATGTGACTGGAAGGATAGTGTTGTCCTCATTGGTTAAATGAAAGCTCAAAAGAGAATTTTTTTTTTGGAGCAGGTAAAGAATTAGTTCTGTTTTGGATAGGGTGAGTCCGGTATTTCTATAGGGCATTCAGTTTGCTATATCCAAAAGATAGTTGATGATGTGTGTGTGACTATCTCAGGAGAAAGTAGAGGGGTGTGTGTGTGTGTGTGTGTGTGTGTGTGTGTGTGTGTGTGTGTGTGTATGTGTTGGTATGTATGCATATGTGTATACATAAATATGTATATATGTGTATATATACATATATTTGTATATGTGTCTGTGCATGTACACATACATATATACATATATTCATACATATTTGGAAATCACATGCAAAGAAGTGATAAGTGAAACTGTGAGAGTAGACAAGATTATCAAAAGAAATAATATCAAATGGAGAAAAAAGAGGATGCAGGGCAGAGACATAAAGGATAGAAATGGTTACTGAGTGATATGGTTGAAAAATAATGCAGGGAAGTGGGAAACAAAGTAGGAGGGTAACAGAGAGCAGAATTATGAAAACATGGAAGATAGACTATTAAGGAATACATATTTACAAGGTACCTATATGCTTAGCACTGTGGGATATACAAAGTTGCCTACTTTTAATCATAACAGAATGAATACGGTTCAGAGGAATGTAGCAACAATTTGTCTAGCAGCTATTGTGGGGTGAAAGACCAACACAAGCCCAACAGCAAGAATGCTGCTAGCAGAGGTTCTTTTGATCTGCTTTACTAAGGAAAGCAACATTAAGGGGTTAACAATCTTACTTTAATCCAACATGTACATATAAACTCACTTAGTTCAGGAGGAAAAGCCATCAACCTGCACTTCAGAGCAAGTACAAACAAATTCCAAACATACGTAATATAAACAGACTAAGTCACAATTCATAGCTACCAAGAAACCATCAACATCTGGGTTCACAAGCCAGAGGGCTCTTAATGACAGCTGCCCAGAGTCCCCACATCAACACTCCTGCGAGTGAGAGCCCCCAGCAAACAACTCTTTTCTCTCTTTTTATCCATTCTTTAGAAGTCATCAAACGTAGTCTGAGCTACCAGAACTTAGGCGCCTACTATTGGCTCTGGTCTTAACAACTCTCCTTAGGGTCCTGGGGGCTTCCCGCCTCTCTAGAACTAGCAAACTAATTTGCTAACCAGCCTGGGGCTTTGCACCTAGTAAGACTCAATCAAAGACACTCAATTAATTTAGCGTTCTAAAACTGTAAGAAAGTCCCACCTTAATTACCAATACAAGGAGTCACTGCTTTGGGAGAAAAAAAAAAAACCTGGCAGTGGCATGTATCAATTCATAGGATCAAAAAATAATAGAATTATATTCAGAAGAGACCTCAAAGGTCATCTAGTCTCACCCTCACAAACACTTCAAGCATGGGCCTGATGATACATTTGTTACCTTAGGACCAACTTAGCTGACTAAGTCTGATGAGGATTATCATCAGGTTGGCCATAGACCAATTAATTTTCCAGCCACAGCAGCTATCAAATGCTATATTCTAAGTTTTTGAAGGGCTGTCATTTTTGTCAGTATACACCATGACAAATCATCAGTATCTGATATTCATATATTCAGGAACGTAAACAAACTCTCCACCTACTAACTCTCTGGCTTGGCATTTCTTGGTCAAAAGGTTCACAACGATAGGGAAAAAAAAAACAATCACAAAGGAAATAAGTATTTATATAGCACCTATGTGTGCCAGCTACAGTGGTATTTTTTTTAAGACAGATATTATGTCATTTGATCCACACAATGATGCAACAAGTTAAGTGTTATTATCATCTCTATTTTACAGATAAGAAATTGAAGCCAAAAGAGGTAAAAATGACTTGCCAACGGTCATACAGCTAGGAAGTAAATGAGGCCAGACTTCCTGATTCCAGGTCCAGCATTTTATGTGTTGTGCCACCTCACTGCTTCTTTAATCAGTGAATTTCACTGTATTGTCAATTTAAGAAGAACATCAGGTTAAAATGTTAGAGAATGTATATTAGCCTTCCCTGTCCCCTCTTCCACAAAGACTATATTTTTTTTCTTGGATATGGCACCTGAATGAGAATGGCCTAGTGAATTTTGACTTGAAAAATTCATAATACTTTGTTTTTCAGGTAGTATGTCTAAAAAATCAACCAGATTCTCATTGTGATGCTGTCAAAATGTTCCTCAAAATGTCTTTTCCCAGGAAAACTCCTCTTTTTCTCTGTTTTCTTCAGATTAGTATGTGAGCTATGCCATCCAGCATGGATATGTCACGCTTTATTTTCCAGAGACCACAGTTTAATTTCTGTTAAATGGAAACTGAATCCATCACAAACTAGGCAGAAATGAGGTAAGATTTAATGGAAGGAAATAAAATGAAATAAATGTTTTATTCTCACAATTTTAATGTTTAGATATAAATCCGAGTCTGTTGGTGGCTTTATCTGATACACACATCTCAGGTTATTTTCCAGAGACTTAATAAAAATGTGAAACTTTCATATACCACTAAAAACTTAATAAAATTGGGATTCATAGTAGAACAAAGTCTAAAGTTAATATCTAAACTCCTGTTCATGACATTCAGAAGGATGATTCTAATTTGTTCTGTGGGTAGTCTGAAAATTAATTTTCTCCTTTTTTGGTTGTTTATTAAGGAATTTGAAGGAAAATTAGATCTTTCTTTCTCATGCTGTGTGTGTGACAGATCTTTTCCCCAAGCTGGTTTATTAGCACCAAATGAATGCAGAACCCAAAAAGTTCAAAGCCCTCTGCCAATATTTTTGTCGTTGCTCATTCATTGTATCTTCTTTGCTATTTCACATACTACACTTTCACGATTATGTTTGTGTGAACTTAAGTATATTTTTTCCTAAGTATTTATAGTGATGACTTTTATGTATTTTAGTTGTGATTGTGTGTCGATGCTCTCTGAAAACAAACTTCATGGCAGAAGAATGAGATATACTTAAGAAATCATTACCTCCCTCACCATCACAGGTTGTAATGCTCAGAAATGTAAAAGGGAAGTCAAATTTGAACTCTGGTCCTCCGATTCCAAATCCAGTCATCTTCCTAGATAAAAAGCTAAAGATGAGAAAACAATCATAAGATACTAAGTTAAGGATAAATTGCTTACATTCATGTATGGGAAAATGATACACATCTTCAGGGTGGAGAGATTCGAATTAATCAGTGGTTCTGGGAGTGACTGTATATTTTCTGATCATCTTAAAAGAAAAATGAAAAGAAGGGGAAGAGGAGTACATGGTGGAGGGGTGAAAAAGGATAGGAAGATTATGGAAGATTCCGGGTCTAGAATTCTAGAAGTATTGAAACCTGTTTTTTTCTTATTCAAAGACCAGCTGTCTATCCACTCCACCCAATTGCCTCATATTCTCCCTTTTCAAAAAAATTTTATTTGGAGTGTGTGTGTGTGTGTGGGGGGGGGCAAATTGGGTGAAGGGATAAATTAAAAGTAATGTCTTCATAATGGAAACATCAATTCCAATCAATATTTTCAAATTTGGTATGTTGTAGGTCTGCATAAAATATTATTTTATTCCATATTTTTTCTATATTTCATTAGGCAACTAAAAAAAGCAAATAATAAAATTCAAAACTCTGAAAAGCTCCATCTTGCTTAATGGCTATGTATTTTTAAAGATTCTCAGTAATCATGTATTAATAAACTAAATGTGTGTTTATTGTTGACAAGAATATAAAAATGATGATTATTTTCACAACTATGATTAAAGTCAATAATATTCATGATATTTTGTCCTAGAGTTGAGATTGAAGAGTGCAGGGTACTTGAAAAATGACATCCTGCTTCCTTGCAGAGTAGTACAATTCAATATTGACATTACTTATATACTTATTAAAGTAAGATGTTGCTTCCCATCTTACTGCACCAGTGTACAGTACAAAGTAATCACATTAATGAGACTCATTTTGCTACAAGGTAAATTAGTCTTGGTCACCCCAACAATGACTAGTGAGATTCTAGGAAGCCTTGCTCTCTGAGATGTTCACTTTCTGCTTACAGATCCAGCTGTGAGCTGAATTAACTTTCAAAATGAAGAAAATGGCCTCCACAGCTGGGGAAAGAGAGTTTTTGGCCCACTTGAATAAAGCACAGTTGGTGGAAGGAGGAAATGTCATGAATACCCCTCCACTACTTTTGTCTCCCTACAGGAGGGCTCTGTAGAAAAAAAAAATTCTAAACACTTTCCTGCATCCCAATGCTTTACTTGTGTCAGAATAGCTGGGCAGTGCATGTGAAAACCTGTTCTTAAGCAGGCTCTGGTTCATGTCTTCATTTCACTGTTTAAGAGGGAGTATTCTTTCAATGAAATGTATTCTAATAGCATGAAAAGGATTATATTTCTAAGGCATCCTTATTTCTTTTTTTATTCTAGTGTTTGAAGAGTCTGATTAATGGAATAAGTTGAAATGCATTTCCTAGTCAATCTGAACAGCTTAGCCCCAAAGTAGATTTTGTCTTTTATCCTGATTCATGCAGTTTTGGTATTTGACTACCCCCAATCCACTGGAAAATGGCCAATTCTTTGCTTTACCGTATGCCATTTTAAGCCCTGTCTTCTTTTATGTGTTTTTCCATTTAAAGTGTTAGAATTAGTAAATAGTAGATGGCATCTCCATTTTACATGGGCACATTAGAATATAATTTTTCAAAACCCCCAGAGTAATTCTATTTTCTGTTTTGGTATGGTAAAAGTGGCTTATACATCTCCTTGTAAGTTTTGCTGTACCTAAAATAATGTAGGGCACTTTTGTCTTGAAATTTAACGAGTCCAATAGAATATTTCACTTTCTTAATGAATTTATTATGGCATTTCTGTGCAGTGAACAGAACACTCGCCCTGGTGTCAGGAAGATGAGTTCAGATCTTGCCCCAGACACATCCTAATTGTGTGACTTTGGATAGGTCACTTAATTTCTTTCTGTATCAATTTTCTCAATTGAAGAAATAATGGCACTTACCTCACAGGCTTTGTTCTGAGGATCAACTAAGACATTTGTAAATCACATGGCCTGGCCCAAAATAGGACTTAATGAATGCTCATTTACTTTGCCTTACTTTCCTCTCATTGATTTTTCTCATGAATAATGCAATTACCACAAATCCCATCAGCAAACTTCTACTCAATATCCCCCAGTAACCATTTTTGATTGGTCAAAATTTGAGATTAAAAAAAATTTCCATCTGAAACCTCACAAAATAGAAAGATACTTGCTTATAGTTGTAGGGCAGATTAATATATTTCGTCTTTACTTTTGATTTTGGGGTAATGGAAAAAGCAGCATAGGATGTCAGTCTCCTAGAAGAATAACTTCGAAAATGTATAACAATTATTTTAAAAAAATCCAGCTCCTACTAATGAAAAATATCAGAAGGGCCAGACAGGATTTTTGTCATTAGAAAATCATGTTTCCATCCAAAATAAGTTAATTGGTTCATCTTTAGATTATATGATTGCATTAAAAAATATGTCATCACTGAGAATATAAGAAAGAAACATGTATTTTGGTTTTAAAATGTTGTGGAGATTAATCTTTTTTTCTCTTTAGAAAAAGCAATGGAATAGAGTATTAGAAGTTAGATATATGGATTCCATGAGGACCAACCCTGACAAACTTCGCTCTTCTCAGCGACACAAGGTGCAAGGACAACTCCAAAGGACTCATGATGGAGAATGCTACCTACATCCAGAGAAAGAACTATGAAGTTTGAATGCAGATTGAGGCACACTTCATGCTCGCCTTTTTCTCTTCTCTTTTATTTTTGTTTTTGGGTTTTTTTTTTTTTGGTTCTGTTTCTTCTTTCTCATGACTCATTCCATTGGTCATAATTCTTCTCCATAACTTGACTAGTGTGCAAATTAATTCAATGCGAAGTTATTCGTGGTAGTTATATGAAATTCCATGCCATCTTGGGGAGGGGGGGGGGAGGAAGAGGAGAAAATCTGGAACTCAAAGTTATGTAGAACCGTGTGTTGTAAACTAAAAATAAAAATTAAAAAAAATAAAATAAAAAAAGAAGTTATTCTAGGGGCAGCTAGGTGGCGCAGTGAATAGAGCACCAGCCTTGGAGTCAGGAAGACCTGAGTTCAAATCCAGCCTCAGACACTTGACACACTTACTAGCTGCGTGACCTTGGGCAAGTCACTTAACCCCAATTGCCCTGACCTCCCCCTGCAAAAAAAGAAAAGAGAAAAAAAAAGTTATTTTAACAGCAAAACTGGTGATGAAATACTGGATATGGTATTGAACTCCAAGTTAGGAAATGAATTTAAATGCTGCCTCTGATACTTATTAGATCAGTGACTGTGGGTAAATCACTTAAGTTCTTAGACTAAGTTTCCCCGTGTGTAAAATGGGGACAATAATAATGCCTACTTCACAGTTTTGTTTTGTGTCAAAAGTGATAACACATATAAAGTTCTGTACAAACATATATATCTATGTGTGTACATATATCTCTATATGCTGGCCATCATTATTACATAACAATTATATAGCCAATGGATATAGTCATGTTGTTGCTTTTTTAAAAAATAATCAATAGAATTAACTTTAAATTTGTCTTGACAAAATAAGGGCTTAATTGATTGCAGATCCCCCCCCCCATTTTTTTAAACCGGTGTGATATTGTATAGGCTCAATGAGAGCTAAAAGAAAATGAATCAATGACAACTGGGAAAAATGATAAAAGGGAGATGAGGGTCTCCTGTAAATTTGGTGATGTATCATATATATGTACATATATATACATATATATGTACATATATATGTGTATATATATATTCATTCTTTCATTAATTTCTTCATTTTAAAAGTACTTATAAAGTTATACTCTATTCATACCAAAGGATACAGGGTCCTTCCCCATGAAAATATACTCAGAAAAGAAGACATTCTTCTAGGATTAGAGGAAATCAATCTAATAAGTTCATTGTAATTCTCAACATGGTATGTGGCAAATGTGTCTTGAAATAAGATCCAAGGGAACAAAAGGACTTTCACTTGACATTCTCATCTTTAATACTTTAAGGTGAGTTCTAATGTTTTCTTTTAAGATGTGAAAGACAAAATTAAGGATATGAGTCCTTATGAGTGATCAAAAATGAGCAGAAGATAATAACATTTTAAAGAGAAATTATAAATATACTACTGGATAGATAAGAGGTTACTCTTATTTTATTGTATAAAAGACAGTAATTCCCAAAGAGAAGGCTGGAAAAAAGAATGAAATTACAGGATAAAATAAAACATGAGTATAAAATAAAAGAGTTAAAAAATGAAAGTGGCACAAATTCAAAGTATTTAAACCAAAGTTTCCCGGTGTTATTTCAGTCATGACATCAGTATATATTAAGTAACCTGTGAATGCAGTTTACATCATTGTTTTCAATCAGTTAAGTCCTCTACAATCATATAATTTTTCTGAGATCAATTACCATTTTCTCATTTTAATATATCCTTTTATTTCTGGTATTGTTGATTTCAGGCTACCAATGTGAACCAAACTGAGTTCTGTGTTTTTGTTTTTGTTGGTTTGGTTTGGTTTTGGTTTTGGTTAGTCTGCAACTACCATAATGTTTAAAATTCCCACCAGCACATAAAGGGTGCACACCTTAAATTGAGTTCAAATTAGAAGTTGCTGGAATTTGTAGTTCATGCCTACCTATGGGCAAGTGAATTTTCCAGTGTGCATCAAAGGTGCCAGATTGACCTGAAGCACTCTTATCTGGAATATGCAGACCATTTGCTCAGAAGACACCATGAAGGAGAATGATTAGACTTATGCTATGTAACTACAGAGGATAAAACTTTGACCAGTTCATGGAAGGGAGACAGCAGCAAATTTCTACCCCATAGAAGTTAGAACTTTATGATAATTAGAACTATTCACAAACAAACCATGATTCATTGAAGTGATGAGCTCCTTCCATTGGAAGGGCAATGTTGGATAGGAGTGTTTACCATTGAGTGGAGAGTATATATGATGACTTCTCAGGTCCCTCTGAATTCTTAAAAATCTGTAATTAAAGTAGTTTTAAACTGAACTTATCACTGTTGGAATATAATGAATATTTATTAAAGTTAACAAAACAGTGTTATTTCAGAAAAAAACAACCAAATCCATTTAAATAACTGCCTAGAAATGTCTTGGAACAACTTAGCATGGAAAGCAAAATTATTCTTTTATCATATAATATCAATAGGGATGTTTAAAGAAATTCAGAAAACAATAGGAAGATGAGGCAACACTTTAGACTGTATCTATCAATGTATTCTGATTTAAAGACATTACCAAATAGCCTGTCTTGTTAATAAATAGTGACTAAATGGGCAAAGTGAACATGTATCTTAGAGTCTGGTGATGGCATTGTGCAATGGCCCTTTTCCCTAATGAAATTTTACCTACTATTCACAGTAAAGGAGTTCATACTTCGGATAGCTTCCTTTGACAGAGTTGGCATATCAAAAAATGTAATCATATAAACACAAAAAGTAAAGTTGTGATCCAAGAATTTGGGACCTAAAGGAACTAGGGGGAAAGATTTGAAATTTAGAAAACAAAATAAAACAGAGACTACTATCATTATTAATTTTGGTTTTTATTTAATCTAAACTTATGTATATAGAAAAACATTAAGGTATCTATGAAACATTGTGACTGAATAACTATATAATTCACTACAGTATTTTTGTCATTCATATGTCTGATTGCCTCAACTTTCTGCTTCACATTGTGTTCATAGATAAAACATAAGGGGATGTTTTAGAGGCAGGTAGTTATATTTTCTTTGTTGAGTCTTCAGAACATTGTATTTAGATAAAAAATTGAAAAAAAATCATTTACATACATGCAGATGCTAGCATCATGTAGGCAAGACATTAAAATAACTGATTGCATCTCAGGTTCTTCACTCAAGGATTTGGAGTTATATGATCACAACCTAAGAAATATTGTTAAAATAACAGTGTAAACCAGTATATGTGTACACTAACTTGACAAGAAATGGAAAATTCAAATACACAAATAATGTAGAACCTAAAAACTTTCCCAAAATGCTTTGGACTGATTTCTTTTTCATTTCAAAGTTAAAGTGGCACATAAAAATGATTTTTAAGAACACATGTAATTTTCTTTGTGATAGGTGGGGGCCGGGAAGGTTACTCAGAATTGAGAGAAATTTTAATTTTTTGACAGATGTTTGGTGAAGAAGGCTTCTTGGTTATTATGCTTCATACAAAGTGTTCTTTTATGTATATGCCAAATCAATTTTATAGCAGACTTTTCATCTCTCATTCTGCCAAAGGAAAGTATGTAGTTTAAAACTAAACTATCTGTTAAGGAAATGAAAAAGTTACCCAGAGGGCTTCATGGTCTTTGAAAATTAGTGCCTAAAAATTTGCAGATGTCCCATCTGATTTTTAAAATCATTTACAATAAATATAAACAGAAGGATGAAATTTCTCCAGTAAACATGTCATGCCAAGTCCATTTGAGTCTTCATTTCTAGAATGAAGTATGACATTTTTAAGAACCAGATATGGAATGGTGATTCTGTCGACTGTTTCTTCAGCAAGCTTTTTTAAAGCACCTTAAGAGAAAGTTAGCTATCGCTTAGAAGAAAGATGATACAACTAAGCCTCCGGGTTTTTTTTTTCTTTCTAGCACCCAAACTTCTATTTATTACTACAGAAAACATGAACGCTTCTCAGTGAACAATTTGATGTGCTATCAAGTGCTGTTTGGCAGCACTGCAGTGGTTATTATTATATATTTCAGTTAATTATCTACTGTATCTCACAAGTAGTCAAATAATACAGTCTATCTCCCTCATGATTTTTTTAAAGGATACATTTAGTTAGCATTTCCAAAATTTTCAACATTAAGACTTGAAAAACTCCTCTAGGAGAAATGTATGGAAGCACAGACCACGTTCTTAGTGCTCCAAAACAACAGCTGGAAATATCACAGAAGAGTATACTGGAAGAAAGACAGAAAGTCAGTAATTAATTTCTTTGTTTGCTTATTTTTTTCTTTGTCTTCCTTCCCTCCTGCCCTCCTTCCATCCTTCCTTCCACCCTTGCTTCCTTCCTTCCTTCCTTCCTTCCTTCCTTCCTTCCTTCTTTCCTTCCTTCACGTTATATTATTCTTTTGTATTTCTTTTTTACCTTTATCTTTTGGAGTATATGTCTAAGGATCTTAGAAATCTATTTTTTTTAAGTTAACTTTTTCTCAAACTTATAAACGTTAAATGTATTTCTCTGTATATATGTGTTAAAGTTCAATGGGAGTTTTACCTAGTGGAAATAGGAGAAAAATGGAAGGATCAATAGTAAAATAAAGCCCATATATCCTAAATTAGCATTACTGAGGAAAGCTTCTAAACCACATCCAACACAGACCTGATGTTCAGATGAAGACAATCTGTTTGGTGTACTGTATATGACTTGGTAATTCATAACTTTATTCTTTTTAATGTGTTCCATTTTCCAAACTGAAAAGCTCCCCTATTACTTCCTAGACCTCACTTCTGCCCATTAATTATTAATGTCCATATATTGTTGATCATTGATTAGAATTCACCTACTCCAGAAAACAAATTCTTTGGAATTTCTCCTAAACACAATTTAGGCCTTTACTCAACCTCAGTTCAATATATGAGTGTATAGGAATCAACTCTGGATTATTACTTAGTCTAATATTAATGCCTTAACATATGTCTTTGCTCTTTAGGATATCTATTATCTTTCTTCAAACACATGAGGTACTCTTTAAATGCTTCTAGATTCCCTGAGCACTGAAGTATAATTATCAGGCTACAGTACTAACTAACTTCTTGACGCTGAATTCCTCCCAATATAGTAGTGTTTATGTGTTTTTATTTTATCTACTTAAATTTTGTTGATGAGTTTCTCATATGTATTACTATTATGGGAAGGAAAATCACTAGTCAAAAGTGATTTTCTTGGATGCTATTTGGTCTATATGTTGTGATGATTAAAAAAAAATTCTGAGAGATATAGTTTCTGGGTAATTTAATCATGTTATTAATAAGACCAGCACATTTATTAATAAAAGGATGGTTATTTGGCTATCTCTTTTAGGCCAGAGACCTCTCATAGCAGTGGACTCACATGCCCTTTGAAGAATAGGTGTTCCTAAAGGGTGGCAATCAATTCTGATTCGTTAACAATTAATGAAAAAAAATGCATATTACAATGAGAGGCTGGGATTGGAATGAGGGTCTTAGGGGCATGTGACTTGGGTCACCCAAATCTCGGTCAAAGAGACATCAATTTCCATATCACTTCTCTGACAAAAGGGAAAATTAACACTTCTCAGACCTGTATGAACAAATATAATGATCAGGAATGCACCCATTAGCCAAATTTAGAATTTCTTTTAGTGTCTGATTAGATCTTGACCTGGGTAAATCTCTGGCTAAGATATCCCACACTGGCTGGCTTCGGGATGAGGAAGTAAAAAAGGAGGAAAAATCTTGGTTCCAATACAATAATTAGTTATTAAATACAAGAGAAAAATACTCATTTCTTACAATATCTTACAAAAATACTTTCACATTCTAGGGATGAGAGCTTATTTTTCCCACATCCAGTATAGTCACAAATAAAGTGACATGTTGTATTTTCCTTGGGTAAACACTTTTGACCAGCTACACAAAACATTTCATGCCTCTCAAAGTAATACACACACACACATTCCTGTATATTTATACACATATACAGACATGCTACCTGCACATATGTGCTTATGTATGTGTTTGCCCCCCTTCCTGGTTAACTATAAACAATATTGTGTGTGTGTATTGTGTGTATATGTGTGTATAATGTATATGTGTGTGTATATATACATATACATATATGTGCATGTATGTATACAAATATACACACCCACACATATATATTTTCCTTTTGGTGTTGATATTTACTTTCATTTTAAATTTTAAAATGGGACATATTCTTTGAAAGCCAAAATTATTATACTTATCAGACTGACTCTCCCTTATGTTTAGTATCATGATACATGATAGGCATGACTCTCCCTTATGCTTAGTATCATGATACATGATAGACACATTAGTTGGGCCTCCAAGACAAAGATCCAGCCTTTGAGGCAGGTATTTGTAGTATCTCTCACTTATAATAATTCCACAGTCATAGTCACTTAACCTTTCAGTCCCTCAGCAGCTGTTCATGGGTGGAGGGAAATTCCACACTAGGATGTCCCTACAATGATGTATTATAGATCTGGACAAAAAAATAAAAAGTAAAGAAGCAAATCTTTTTAAGAATTGCAGGTCTGGACAAAAAAATATTAAAAGTAAAGAACAAAACCTCATTAAGAATTGCAGAAGAATTCATTATAACACTTTTGTTCCATGGCATTATGTCAAAATCAATGCCCCTCCCTCAAAGGAGTAAAATACATTGCAAATATGTTGTAATCATCTCTAATGTGACCACCTGAGTTATGGTAAACTTAGTAGAATACACAGAGGTTTTCAAGTCTGAGGTGTTCTCACAATGTGAAATATTTTATTGAAGGTAATGATTATGATTTATATAGATCTTGACATACTCTGAGTCCTTACCTTACATTTGTCTCACATTTTAAAAAGGTTATTACTTTAAGAATAAATTTATTTAATAATTCTGATTCATTAATTGTTCAGTAACTGGCTGATCAGAAAAATAAAATGGTCCATTATATAAGTCCTATCAAATAGTAATTTCATAGCTTATCAACAAGTTAAAGCTATAATGCAATTCACATTTATTGATTTTATAATGAAGGCTAACTAATTCCTTAATTCATTTCATCTTAAATTTACATATCTTTCACAAATCCAAGTGTTCCATTGTTTTGTTGTTGTTTTTCCTTCTTTCTCAAAGAGGACCATGGCATCAGGAAGGAGATGTCATGACTTGTAAGTGAATTGGACTTAAGTGAGGAAGGGCTGTGCAGAGTCACCAGCCTCACTTTCTCCCCCAAAGCCAAGATATAAAGCAGGACAGCTTTAGATGGCTTAGGATGCAGTGGGAGACTTTGGTCTTTTTGCTACCTGGAAAGACTCTTCACAACATAGAACTGGATTTCCCATACTCTCTCTCTCATACTATTAACCCCATTCCCAAGGCAACATCAGATGGGAAAGTGTTTTTATCTTAGCTTTATCTTATTCTTCTACTAGACCAGAAGCTCAACAAGCTCAGAGACTATATACTAACTTATTTAGTAAAGGAAAGAAGGAAAGAGAAGGAACCAAAGGGAAGGGAATAAAGAAACTCACATTTATTAAGCACTATGTACCACAAGCTGCTCTGAGTGTTTCACAAATGTTGCCTCATTTAATCCTCACAATAGCCTTGAAAAGTAGGTGCTATTATTATCTCCATTTTACAGATGAGGAAACTGAGGTAGACAATCACTTGCCCAAGGTCACACAGTTAGTAAGTCTTTGGTATCAGTTTTGAACTCAGATTCTCCTAACTCTAAGCTGAGCACTCTATTCACTTCATGAACAGCTACCTCTGTGAGTTCTTGTGGGCCAGGTAAATCAATCACCAATGAAAACAGAGCAGAGCACCCCGGTCTGATAGCAAGAAAGTGCATATGCAGTCAGGACTGGAGGCCAGAAATTACTACCTCAAAAGAGAGAGTACTGGGAGATGATTGTATTGCCCTTTACAGACCTGCAATTATTGAGGAGAGAACCCTGAACTTGTCATCCTCATTATACACTGTTATATTATATCAATCCACCATCAGTTATCTTCCAAATAACACTAGGAACCCGAACTTTGATCCCTTGTTTGTTAAAAATACAACCTAACACAATAGAGCATCCTATGTAGGAAGAATTTCCCCACCTCCAAATACTGGATGGCCAGCAATACAATAGGAGTGGTAACAGAGGTTAAGAAATGAAGTCATTTATATCAGACTCCACCTGCAATAAGGAAATATCCAGTAACATCACCACTCACTCTGCGAGAATTAAAATTCTCTTCCATTTTGGAGGCATAAATCTAGAGTTATGGTGATTTATATCAAAGATAAAGGATAGCTGATGTGTGTTTACTTCACACACACACACACACACACACACACACACACACACACACCAGCTCCCACCTCGCAATGCTACTGATGTCTTCTTTGATAAGACATTCTCTGAGTTCAAATGACAGTCTATGGGGTGAATAGATTAGAAAGAAAGTGGTCAAACAGATAAATGAAGGTTAGACTGCAGATGGTAATGTTCTTTGGAAGTGAGGGGGAGAAAAATGCTTCAAAAAAGATTACAGAGATCTCAAAAGTCACAAGCCTGTGTCACTCCAATCTGCTCAATTTTGCTGGCCAGTTCCATATTGCCTGTGGCTAACTCATATATGATATGATCCTTGTCTTGGTTCCCCATTTTTCCACCTCTAATGGTGAATACCCTAAGACAAACATCATCTACAGACCATTATTGTGCTCCCCATGTATATATCTTTTTTAGGGGAAGGGATCCTCACCCATATGTACTCCATAATCAGAACTCATTCTTTTTCCTATTCGGTCTTCTGGTTTCTTTACAAAATTCTTTTTTAAAGCTTCTGGAAACAGTAAAGACCTCAAGGTTTCTATTGCAACACACTCATATGCTAGTATACCACAATGCCCTTGATAGAAGGGGTTGTTTTTGCCTATCTTTATAGCCCCAATGTTTACTACAGTGCCAGGCACATATTAGGAGCTGTATAAATGCAAAGTGCCTTAATAAATGAGACTGGTGTGATATCCATATTATAATATCTCAGTAGCATACTTATATCATATGAAATTTTAACAGAGACATTTGGCAACATACTTTCAAATGACCAAAGCTTTACTGTGACAATGAGGGGTGAGGTATCAAACTTTAGAGGTGGAGTAGACCATAGAAATCATCTATTTAGTTCAATTTCATTATTTTTTTAGATGTGCAAAGTACATGGTTGGGTCACAAAGCCACATACTGTTTGAGCTGGGATAAGAAACCAGTGTTGTATTTTAGCCAGTTAGTGTAGCTGCTTTACTGCTTCCAGGAATCTTTGACTGAAAAGTCAGATTTGTGTAGGGTCTCACACTACTCCCATCTTGATCCCTTGTTTGTTAAAAATACATGCTGACACAAAAGAACAACTTATTTAGGAAAAGTTCCCCATGTGGGTTAGCTCTATTTTGCTAAAATGAATGCAGGTCTTTCTCTCCCTGGGGATTTCCCTATCTCCAAATACTAGGTGGACAGCAATACGATAGGAGTGGGAACAGAGGTTAACAACTTGAAGTCATTTATATCAGACTCCACCTGCAATAAGGAAACATCCGGTTACATCGTCACTCACTCCATGAGAGCTAAAATGAAGGCTTTAGAATAAAAATAAGGCTTTTACTCTAGGGATCTGTCTAAGGTTAGCTACAGGACCCAAAACAAGGTTACTGTCAAAGAAACCAAAATACTGTCACCAAGAACCTCGAGCCAGGATCCAAGGCCCAAAGACCAGGATATGGTCACATGCAAAGTCTAGTGTTTGGGCTGTTCTGCATGTACACTGACTTACCTCTCCTTGTAGCTTGGAGCAAGTCCCATACCTATGGTTCTAGCCAAGCCCAAATAGCCAGATCTCTTCTTATTAGACTCTGCTCTTAACATCCTTTACATAATCCCCATAGTATTATTTATTTTCTTTTCTGATACATACTATATACCTATATTATCAAGGTCAAGTCATTTCGTCTCAGAGCCTCAGGCAACTTGCTAAGAGTATAAGTTACAGATGTATCGACCATTTGCATATTAGAAGAGATTTGACAGACAGAGCTTCTCATGCCTATAAAATGAATTCAACTGTGAGTAGGATATAAAATGAGATATAACAGGGAACACTTAAAATATTGATAATGAAATTCCAACGTATACCCAACATCTAAGTCAAAATGAACACTGTTAAAAGCATCCTCGCCTTTTCCCCCTTTGATTTGAGTAAAAACAAGATAGCATTGATGCTTTTCTTCAGTCTTAACATTTTAGAGCCCAAAAGAGTCATCTGGATGAAGAAACTGAGGATTCTAGAAAAGAGGCAACTTGCCTAAGATCACACAGATAGTTAATGACAGAGATTAGAGCACAATTCAACAGATCTCCTCACACTCACTTTGGAGCTCTTCCTATTAAATCTATTTTTTGTGTCTCAATATATTATGTTCAATTATAGATATTATCTTATTTGCATCTTTGGAAGTAACCCAATCCTGATAGTTATAGCTTGGAGATAGCCATGATTTAAGACTTCTTGGAAGGGACATCTAAGAGAGTGACTTTTTCACATTGTTACATAAAGATCATGCCTTTGGTCCCATGAGAGTGGCCTCAGACAGTTTGGAGTTCCTTGAACTTGAGAACTCCTGGCACAGTTTTTCCATTTGGGTACTCCATGTTATGTTTTGTCTTATATATCCTGACTGTCAGTCTACCTCATTTCATAAGTATCAGAAGGTCTCTGTCTGCAAATCCCTTTCATAGATGTAAATGAGCAATACATCTATAACATTCTTAGAGAGTTGCCTGAGATTAAGGTTAAGTGTCTTGACCCTTGTCATATTTGTATACAGTATGCATCAGAAGCAGTACTTGAACCCAGGTCTTCCTAATAACAAGGACAATGCACTTTTAGCTCTATCAACCTATTTAGTTCTATCAATCTATTGGTTTCAAATTTGGAGCCATATACTGAAGCTATGGCAATTAGATGCAGTATTTATATCAAACAACCAGTAACTGGTAGAAAAAATGAGTTCAGAAAAGTCATTTGTGACCCTATAAACAGACAAACAAAAAAACTAGTTTGACTTTTCAACTGCTGGTTGGAGACACAGTCTAGGTGACAAATTAGGTTCCTATAGTTTACTTGAGTTCCAGCTCACAGCCTTTGAAAGGGATAGATCAAGTTGCTTTTCAAATGACTTCTTTCCCACTCCTCTTTGAAAGAGCTCTATTTACACAGAAGCCTGACAGTCGAATTTATTTGAATTTGAATTAAAGCATGGGATGACTCCAATGTCTCTCACATTTATATTCCTGGCAAAACCTAAAACTTGCTGGAAGGCATATGTTCCTTTGTGAACTGTGTGGGGATTTGTGGGATTTGGGGGTTGTATAGTTTCTTTTTGAGGTTATGAAAGCTTTCTAAAGGAAATATATTGTGGCTTTACAAATCCGAAGGTGTGAATTCCTTCAGTGTGCCAAGTTCACCACAGTTTTCAGTTGGTATTAATTCTTGGTAAACTAAATGGAATGAGCCCATTAGGAAGCACCTGAAATTGTTCATTGTACATTTAGTATAATCAACAATAGCCTAGATGTGAGTTATATGTATACATACATATATGTCTATAGAAACACATACGTATATAAATATGTGTATATGTATATATACAGATATATATACACATCTCTCACTCTGTATATATATGCATATATATACATATCTATCTATATCTATATCTATCTATATCTATATGTGTCAGCATTTGCTACAAGGGTTTAGCTTTTTAAAGTGGTTTATGCTGTGGCTGAGACATAGGACTTCCATGGGAATCTACAAGATCCACATGGAAGCCTTCCCAAGACTTTGTTGGACATTGAGACCTAAGTATATATTGTGTTGTTCTAGTAATTGCATGATAAATAACCCATTTTGGAAGATATTTGGAAGTGAAAAAAAAAGAGCAAATTAGATTGTCTTTTTAGATACCTTACATAGTTTCTAAAAACTTATTCTTACTTCAGATATGTTGTATTACAAGAAATGTGGTATCTATATTAACTCTCCTATAGGGTATGAGTATATAGAGATGAGAAAGGAGAAAGGGATAGGAATAGGAGATGGATTTGAGATTTCATTTATCTCAGAAACTCCCAGCTGAGGAAATTCCTTATGCCAATGCAATTAGGCACCTTCTTTGAAACTTAAAGTCTTAATGAGTTGCCTGGAATACTGAAAGTTTAAATGATATTGTAAGGATCTCAAAGTCAGTATATCAGAAGAGTGGCTTGAACCCAGGTCTTCCTGGATCTGAGCTAGAGGCAGAGTGAACAAGAAGTACATAATAGACTTCCCTCTACACGATGCATGTGGACTTAATATAACTACACAGCCACAAAGGTAATAGATTTAACCAACAATTTACATTTTTAGCTATAGGTAGTACATCCCCCACCCCATTCCTAGGTACAATCTATACCTTGCCCTAATGGGTACTTGGGAGAAAGGCATATCAGATGGGGTCTTGGCTACTGGATCCCAAAGGTTATACTTATATTATGTGAGGACGTAGGCCACAATATAAAGTAAGGAACTGACAATCACTGCAGGAAAAAAGAATGCCCTCATGGGGTGGAAGTGTGTCCTTCTACATATTATCACCTGAAAATAACTCCATGTTTGTCCCATGTTCGTTAAGGGTCTTCTTCAATTCAAGAAGATAGATTTATTAGGCTTCCACAATTTACAATGCCATATGTTTAAAGGTTAGAATACAGAGCTGAAATAGGACATACTGAACTTAAGGAGATTATGCAAAAGAAATGAAACATAAAATCATAGGATCATAGATCAAGAGCTGGAAGTCATCTTACAGGCCATCAAGTCTAAATCCCTCATTTCATAATTAAGGAAATTGAGGCCAGAGAAGTTACAGCAATTTGCTTAATTTTATGAACAGCTGTAATTATAATACAGGGCAGATAATCATAAAGCACGTAGAGAGTTCAAACAGCATATTCTGAGAGTATATAGTTGTCTCTCAAGAACCACACTCTGAGATGGAAAACACAAATATGTTCCAGAATTGGCATCTCCCTTACTTTACTATTAGTGTGCTGAGGAAGACATAACAGATTTCTGTCGATATATCTCCATCAAGGCTGGCCTTTGGCAAAAGCTTCCCCAAATTTCACTTTTCTTGTACTATATCCTCTCCCTCCTTTTTTGTCCTTGCCTTTTAACTTCCACATTGCCTAGAGCACCTGTAAGTCTCTCTCTGCCTACGTCCTTCCTTCTCAGTCCATTACACCATCCAGATATGTTCTCTTTAAGAAGTGACAACATGTTCCTTGAACCCAAATATGGTTTCCTAGGGATCCTTTCAAGGGGCTAATTGGGATGCCCTTCTATTAAGCTATGTGAACATAGACTTGGCCCTTTTACAATTCTTTCAGTGATACATTGACAAGGTCACATTCAACCAGGCATTTAGAAGGTCAGCAACTACTGCAACGTGAGAAATCTTGGGATATTGTTTACATCAGGGCACATAACAGGCCCAGCCCCATACTTCTATCTAATTGGTTAAGATGCATTTTTTTCCTTTTTCTAATTTCAACACTATGAGCATCTCTGCTTTCATTAGTGTTAGTGGCCCTTTATCTATAACAATCCCTGGAGAAGTTGTAAATGTTCTTCATGAGCCACTGTGATTTAAAAAATCATCTCCTTGGTGATGAGCTTCACCAAAATTAGCCAAAATGATCCTTGAATTACTAATCAGATACAGACTAGCCAAACACTTTTTTTTTCCAGCTTAGTTGGAGATATCAAATCTCATATTTTACTTCCATAGCCTCCAAAAGTAAAAGGTTACTGCCATGGGAAAAAGAGAGAGAGAGAGAGAGAGAGAGAGAGAGAGAGAGAGAGAGAGAGATCAAAGTTGAGCTTTTTCCTTACAATGCTGAAAACCCTATTCTAGTCCACAGATATTCTCTCCTATGTCAGTATCACCTGTACCAAGGAACTCAACAGGACTTTGATATCTGGGCTCTCTTGGAACTTCTCTGATTCTATGCTCCTTCTTTGACTCTCTGAATTAGTTTCTTTCATAGGCTTTCATCTGACAGTGCTTAAGACTGCTCCTGGAATCTCTCATACTCTACAGAAAGTCTTTTTTATCTCCTTCTCTGGACTTTCACTTAGTCGTTTTGTTGTTGTCATTGTTGTGGTGGTTGTTATGATTCCCGCTCCTCTTGTCCCCAGCTATCTTGGCACCAATTAGTCTACCCTACTCTGTTTCTATTTCCTGCCAGTTCATAAAAATAGCAAATCATATTTATACAGCACTTGAATTTGCAAAGCACTTTATTCACAACAACCCCAGAAAGTATGTACTACTAATATCATCATTCTTGTTTTATTGACAAGAATTCTAAAGCTCTGAGAGGGCTTAGAACAGTGTTTGGCATACAGCAGATGCTTAATGAATGCTTGTTGATTTGACTTCACTTTAGAGGTTAAAGGACTTACGCAGCATCACACTGCTACTATCAGGGGTAGGTTTTGAATCAGTCTCCTAATTACAAGCCCAGCCCTCATTCTACTATGCCACATTACAATCTTAATAATAAATCTCAAGGCCAGCATTTCACAAATTATGGTCCTTATAGGTCTGGGGCTCCCTAAGATCCTTTCATGGGCTCAGACAGGTCAAAACTGTTGTTGTAATAGTACTAATATTATTTGCCTATTAAAATACTCCTCCCTTTTCCAACTATATATTTGTATGAGGTCAGGTTTTCTTCACGTATTTCAATAAAAACAAATATCACAATAGATTCAGTGCAGAAGCAGATATAAGAATGTTTTATTAAGTCAGACATTAAAAGGATTTGTAAAAACATGTAAAGCAATGCCATTCTTCTCATTAATTTTTTGTTGTTGTTTTGGAAAATAGTTTCTTTCCCCCCATCAAATATATTATTTAATAGATACTAGGTTTATTATGGTTATGTTAAATCAATTAGCAAATATATATTATCAAATTTATACAGTTTAAGTTAGAATACAGTAAATATGTATAGACATAAACCACAATAATAAGAGCTTTTTAGGGTCCTCTATAATTTTTAAGAGTGTAAAGGTGTTCTGAGACAAGAAAGTTTGAAAACTACTACTCTAAATCATCAGGAATAAGCATTTTCAAGAATTGAACAGATAATCTACATTTTGTATGCTTGAAAGATAGAGGTATCTATCTATATATCTTTAGAAATATATGTAATATCATTTCTATAGCAAAAATGTATGCATGCATTATAATCAGGGTAGGAGTCTATTTATCACACCTGTGGCTGATTATTTCACAATCCTGCTATCTCTTTTAAATTTTACCCAACTAATTTGGCAATTCAATTTACAGTAAAAGTTGTTTGTGTTTCAAGGAACATGTTTATCTTAAAGAAGAGAGATGATTCATAATCTCAAAGAACTGATTCTAATAGTGGGAATTCAGACACTGGCAGAGTAATGAAAGAGATATTAGGGATAGGTAAGGTCTTGTTTTGACACACTGTGGGCAATCATCTCTCTCGCATATGTAAATAGAGGGGCAGACATAACCTAGCAAAATAGAACTTGACTTATTCTCTCTCTTCCTTTGGAAATGTAATCTACCATCAGATTTTAAAAGCATTGTCCTCTCCAGTGAGTTAGAATTCTCCATGTAAAAGATGAATGACAATGAATCTCCTTCATTTGTTTAATAAAGTATATGGACTACCCAGATTGATTACAAAATGAAGTATGATGTCATCTAGTTTCAAGAGGTAGGAACATGTAAAATGGAAATTAGAATATATTTATATGTCATTCATAACCTTGATTTCTTCGCATACAAAATCCTTTGCAGAAAACCTCCCCACTCATTCAGATCAACAACTCATCTGTCTAGTCTCAGAAAGTGGCCCAAGAGCTTTGAGAAATTAAGTGGTCTTATAATTGGAGCACTTTACATTAAAAGCCTAGAAATATTAATGATATGAAAGTATGCATAGAATTTGACATGAAAAAGTCATGTTTAATGTTTTATCAGACATTGCTTAAAAATAAAACCACTACTAGTGGGGAAGGTGGGAGGGAAATGGATAGGGGTAGTGGGCATTATTATTCACAATGGCTGAAATGTAACTTGAATTGGGTTCTTAGTCACTATCTTCCACATTGGTTCCTGAGATTGTCTTAGATTAGAATACTACCCAAACAGACAAAATACAAAGTATTTGATTGGTTGCTGTCCACCATTAACATACAAAATCAACAGTTAGTTATAAGAGAAAAATGCCTAGAGATGTCTTCTTCTGGCAGTTTTGTGTGTTTACAAAACAACAGATTTTTTATTATTATTTAATGTCTTTGAAATTAAATGATTTCTATTACCAAAAATTAAAATTAAGCTTTTAATTGCATATGAAAAAACTGGAAGATTAACAAGGCATTGTAACCAAGGTTATAGGTGTTTTTGCTTTCTAAGAGCCAAGAAAAAATAAACTTTATTGAAGATTATAAATGGGTCAGGGGAAAAGATTAATCTTTGGAATTTATAAAATAATTATACAACTCTATCTATAAAAAAGACAAAAAAAATTTTGGACTTAAATTACCTATAATTTCTAATTTGCTTGTTTGTATATTTTCTTTTTTAATGGTATAGTTGCCCAGGAAAGTTTGAATTGATCTCAACATGGCATGTAATTCACAACTAGAAACACAACTATGGAAGTGATTTTGTAATTAGCAGAATCATATTTGGTGGTCCTCATTTCATCCTTTATGGAAATAACATGGATGATAAAAAAAGGTTTCACTCACTAAAAGAATCTCAGTTCTATCAACTTCATTAAAAATGGAAGCACTTTGATTAACATGCTTAATCATATGTCAAACAATTCATTCAATGAAAAATAGCTTATTAAGCATCTATGAGGTACTTTCTGCTAAGGACTGGTGATACTAAAATAATAATGAAATAGAATAAATAAGTATATGATAATTAAATATAAAATGCATACAAGATAGATAAATTCAACATATTTAGGAAGAAAAGGAACTTGAATTTTGGGACAATCAGGAAAGCCTTCACATACAGGGTCATAATCAACTTGGGTGTATAAGTGTTCAAGGAAGACTAGTACCTCTGGTGTGAGATGTACCAAACCCTTTTCAGGGCTGGTTTCCACCTTTAGTATCCACCTGCCACCCAACTCTCACCTGTGGCTCAAAGAAGCTGTAGCATGTGCAGCAGCCACACCCTGGTCAACCATTTAAGAAAATGGGCTAAAGCAGGTTGAGAGTAACAGACAGACCTCAAACTGATAGTCAAGTTAAGGGGATACTATCTGAGGCATGTGAACACTTCCCCCAGTAGAATGGGTGAATGAGCATAATTGATTCCAACAGCCATGAAGGTGGATGAAGCAGGTACAGTGGAATGCTTAGAGCTTGGTTAGACATCAAAGACACCAAGGTCATCTACTGCATCCTAAGCCATCACCAGTTTTCTTGACTTTGTCTTTCCAGTGAACTTCAATAACTAGAAGAGAGAATGAGGCTGAGGACTTTGTACAACTCTGCCTCACTTAAATCTAATTTATGTGCAAGTAAAAAGACATCACCTATACCATTTTATGATTATTACCTACGTCAAAGTACTGTGGCTACAGGTGAGTGATGAAGTAGCAAATGAAGAAACTGGTTGCTATAGTCACAATACTGCACACAGGAGGCCCAGGCCATAGAGTGGTCTTCTCACTAGACTGAAGTAGCAATGAGATTCAGCAGCCCCCAGGATGTCTGGACAGCCTTTTTCAAGGATCACACTGGTAACTCCTAGCATGATGGAGCATCTAGAAAAGCTTCCCTAAAAATTGTCTGCATTAATAAATCCAGGCCTACTTACCACAACAGGCAGGGATCCCACTAAGATGAATGAAAAACCAAAGAAACAGAGTTTCTGGGTAATTGATACACAATTTACTAATTAGATTAGCTGATAATAAATTGATAGTCAGTGGTCTCAGTAAGCAAAGACTCCACCACAGAGACCACTGAATGCTGAAATAAATACCTTTGGATAAGGGAAGTGACCCTGGCAGGTGGAAATCAAATTTGATTGGTGAACAATTGATGAGGGGGTGGACATAGTAATGAAGAGGTGGCTAAAAGTCTTCAGCAACTTTCACTGAGAGCTCTGCTTGATCGTGAAATTCAGCTGCCTCCAGCAATCTGGACAAAGGAATCCATCTCTACCCAGACCACTCTGGTTGGTTTTCTCTTTGTGAGCTGGGTTACCCTGAGCTTCAATGGAGGGGTATAAGGACATTGGCTTAATGCACCCATATTAGGTTCTGTTTACACTATAAACAAAAGTAAGTTCTCCTACTTGAGTGGTGTCCACCCAAGATAGCAGAGCATGTATCTCAGGATAAGGCCACTCTCATTTATTAGTCTTACTCTTTAGAGACTGGATGAATAGCCCACAGTGGTTGGTCCATAAAAGAGGAAATAGAAAGGAAAAATTTTAATCCTAATTTAATGACTATTATTAAAATAATAGAAAAAAACGTCATTTCTCTCACCACCCTCACACAAAAATAACGTACGAAACCTTTTGCAAAGATGATTTACACTCACCATCAGTACATGGAAAGTTAGTACTTCTAGGCAACATGAAATCCAGTAGACCTAAAAATGAACAACTCTTGTGAGAGAACTCAAGAGGTATCTCTTTCGAACAGCTGCCCTGAGTGAACCAAGGCTGCTGGCAAATAAAGGAAAGCTTACTGAAGTTGGAGTTGGATACACATTTTTTTTTCTGGAGTGGCTGCAGTGATGGGGTACACTGTGAGATGGCATAGGTTTTGCAATCAAGACTAATCTAGTCAATAGGAATGTATGCCTCTGAAAATAAGTGAATGACAGGCTCATGACAAGCTTGTACGTCTGGGTGACTTTAATGCTAGAGTAGACATAGGCTATCAGACATGGAAAGGAGTCCTTGAGAGGAATGGAGTCAGAAACAGCAAAAGCAACTGTCACTTACAACTGAAGACTTGTGCATCTCATGACCTTCTTATCAGCAACACTGTCTTCCATTTGCCTAAATGAAATAAAACTTTGTGGATGCAGCTCTTGGCAAACATTGGCATTGAATAGACTGTCATTGTAAGGAGAAGAGACAGACAGGATATGACAGTGACAAAGGCGATGTGGGACTCAGAGCACTGGGCCAATCACAGATTTATTCTCTCCAAGGTAAATATTCTCAAATGGCAAACATTTATTTGCCTAGATCCCTAGAAGACCATTTTATGGAGAGCTCCCATAAGTCATGCACTCACATAGAGGTCAGAAGAAGTGACACAAGGGCAGTCTTAAGGTCACTCTGAAAGAAATTTGGAATTGATTGTGAGATGTGGGAGACACTGGCATAGGACCACCCAGCATGGCATTTCCACATCAAAAAAGGTGCCCGTGCTCTATGAGCAAAACAGAATTGCAGTAGCTCAAAAGAAATTGTAATGCCCAAATTTAGAGACATCTCTACTCCAAATGTTCATATGGACTACATGTACCCAAACTCATATTGGTCTGATCAGCTACAGTCACACACATTACACCTTGACCCTGACATAGTGATGTCATTTTAGTACTTTTAGAGCACAAAGGAAAACAACCATACTAAAAGAAACAAAAAGTTCTGTAATGCTTGTTAGCGTAGAGGGAGTATATTTCAGTTTTGAGAGATACCAGTAGAAAGAAACAGAGAAAAAAATTCGCCATTCCATGAATATAGGATGTGAAGCAATGTATCACAAGGCAAGAATTGTAGAGAGAGGCCAATTGGAAGAGTTTTTAAAAGCCAATTGGTTTACATTTTATCTTAGAGGTAATAGGGAGAAACTACATTTTATTGAACAGGGGAATGACATGATTATAACTGTAGTTAGGGAAAGTCACTGTCAACTGTGTAGGATGAATTAGAATGGGGAAAGATTTAGGATAAGGAGAACAATTAGGAAATTATTGAAATACATGCATACACATTGTAGTATATTTGAAAGTTGGATTCAAATAGTAAATTTAATTCAACATTTATTAAGTACCTTCTCTGTTCAAAGTATTATGCTACATGCTGGGAAAAATATAAGTGGAAAATTATATAGCCCAAGCACTTAAGGAGCTTACAACTGTACTGGGTATCAATAGGATTGTATCGGGGAGGGGGTGAGGGAAGTGAAACAAAGGGGATTGTAATAAACTAGGAGAGATCCAGACAAAAAGTCAAGAAAAAAATGGGGGAGGCAGTGATGACTTGTAGCTGGGGTAATTAACAAAGACCCCTTGGAGGAAGTAGCATCTGAGCTAGGTCTTGAAGAAAGAGAAGCATAGTAGTAAAAGTACTTCTTATTAGATAACTTACTCAGAATTTTCCATGTAATGTTGTTTATTTGGCAAAAGTGATATTTTTTTTCTGCAGGGCATAGGCATCATTTTTAGTGTGGTATTACCATGTCAAATTTATTAAAACTTACACATTAAATGTGCATGCAAATGGACAGAATCTCCAGCAAAATCAAGATGCCTCCTAATGAGTGGTTTTGTTATATTCTCATGAATATGTAATTGAAAAAAAAAAAGGCAGGCAGGTAAATTCCATTGGTTTTGCTCCAAAGCTTCTGTGGCATAGCAAAGAGAAAGAAATGGTAAATATGCTAAAAAAAAACAAACAAATAAAAAACTCTCTCCCCAAACAACAACAACAACAATAAACCTCCCTCACTTTTCTTATACTATCCAGGAAATGAAATCAGAGAAGATTGTAAATGTGTGATTGTGTGCATAGTTCTGTGTGGGTGTTTGTTTTTCTTTTGTCCTTCTTGGAGGAGTATGGATAGTTTCTAAATGATTTCTCACCCAGGCCACTCTAATTTCCTTCTGCCCTATATTTTTAAATTTCTGTGAAGAAAAACAGCATGAGAAAGTATTACATCTCCATTTGGAAACTAAAAAGATTTTTCTCTCCCTGTTCCATCCCATTTCTCCACCAATAGCTGCCAAGGCCTCTACAGAAGGAGAGACTCTCCATTCCATCCAACTCTCTGTACCTGGCACTTGCCTGAACTTTCCCTATAGGGGAACATAGTCTTGTCCCATTTTCATGGCTGCCTAACTCCCTGAGAGTTCTCAGCCCTGAGGCTAAAACCTCTATGGATTTTCATAACCTACCTGAAATCATTACTCAATGATTAACATATCCTTACCCTATCTAACCTCTCCATTCTAGTAATTCTGAACTCTGCTGTCATTATTTAAATCCCTAATTGTAAGTCAATTCAACTCTACATTATCCTTTTCTCTAGAGTCCCCTGCCACTTTAGCCTATGTCTGATCTTGCCTTGTCAAAACTCAGCTATGGTGAACTCTTATGGTTCTGTCCTGAACCCTCTTTTCTTCTCCTCCTAATGATGTCATTGGATGATCTTATCACCAAGGCAGCTAGACAGTATTGTTGATAGAGCACTGAAACTGAAGTTAAGATCTGAGCTGAATTCAGCCTCAGACACTTCCTCCCTGTATGATCCTGGCTAAGTTATTATCCATTATCTCTCTCAGTTTCCTCATCTACAAAATAAAGATAATTGCACCAACATCAAAGTGATACCCTAAGGATAAAATAAGATTTGCAAAGCATTTATCACAGCACTTGGCATATAATAAGTACTATATAAAAACTTATTTCCTTCCTTCCTTCCCTCCCTCCCTTCTTCCTTCCTTCCTTCCTTCTTTCCTTCCTTCCTTCCTTCCTTCCTGCCTCCCTCGTGTCCTCCCTCCCTCCCTCCCTCCCTCCCTTCCTTTCTTCCTTCCTTCCTTCCTTCCTTCCTTCCTTCCTTCCTTCCTTCTTTCCTTCATCAGTTCTTCTCCATTCAATTGTCATCTCTATGCTGACTATAGCGACTTCTCCAAACTTAACCTGTCTCCTGACTTCCAGTATTATATCAACCTATTGCATATCTTACACTGGATGTGTAGACAACTTAAACTCCAGTTTAAATATAAATTTATTACCCCCCCAAAAAAAACCCTCCCCCGTTTCTAATTTTACTATTATTGTCTAGGTTATTATCACATTCCCACTAACACAGGTTCACAACCCAGGTGTCATCCTTAATTCCTCATTCTATTTCACTCTCCATGCATACTTGGTTGCCCAATCTTTCTTATTTTACCTTCAAAATGTATCTTATAAACATTTTCATATCCATCTTGTATCCATTTTATCCATTTTGTTCTTCTGACACTGTCATCACCCTGGTATAGGCCCTTAATACTTTATACCAGGACTATTGAAACAGTAGGTCTCCCTGCCTCAAGTCTGTCCCCATTTCCAGTCCATTGTCTACTCAGTTATCAGTTTAAAGTCTGACAATATCATCCCCCTCATTCGGTAAACTCTAGTTGCTCCCTATCATCTCCAGATTCATATATACAATTTCTATTATTCCAATATTCTTAGATTTCACTCACCACCCTCATACTCTGTGATACAGTGACATTGCCTCCTCACTATTACTTAGAGAAAACATTCCATCTCCCATCTCCAGGATTTTTCACTGGCTGTCTCCTCATGCCAATAAGTCTTTCCCCATTCATCTTCATCTGCAGACCTCACTGAATTGCTTCCATTCTCAAATAAAAATCACACCTTCTACATGAAACCTTTCCTAAACCCTCTTAAGTATAGTGCCTTCCCTCTCTTCATTATCTTCAAATTAACCTCTATATATTATGTTTGTTTACAATTGTTTACATGTTGTCTTTCCCAATAGACAGTGAGCTCCTTAGGAGGTGAAATTGTCTTTTGCATCACCACTACCACCACCCTACCCCCACAGAGCTTAGCATAGTTCTTGGTCCTTAATAATTGCTCATTGACTGACTGGATTGGTTTTCTACATATCTATATGCTCTGAGAGGTGATGATTAGTGCTGTACTTAGTGGTCTCCAGTAGTTTCTCTGAAGGAAAAAAAAAGCTAGTATCATAAAACAGCTCACATGTTAGAACCCTTATGGATTATTTATTGAAGAAAATCTCCCCCTTTCCCAGTTTTGCCTAGAAAAAAAAAAACATATGACCCCAACTTTTTATCATTTTGGCTTCTAATTAAAAAAAAAAATTAGAGGTGGAAGGAGCTTTAGAGATTATTTTACAGATGAAGAACCTAAGAATCACCAAGGTTAGGTGACTTTCCCAATCACAGAAAATAGGCAGCAATGGAATGAATATTCAAACACATATCCTGTGATCTAAAATTTAGTTCCCTTTCCACTACAGCACTGCACCTTTCTAGAATCAAACTATAGTGTTCACATTACTGTAGAGAATATTGTGCTGGACTTAGTGTCAGTAAACCCTTGGGCTCAGGAATGTTATAGGGATAGCGATAGTGAGTAGGGCCACAGGGGAGTAGATTGGAACTCCATCCAGAAATAAGGACAGAATTGATTTGTTCATGGCTAGTGAACCAGAACTAGAGGGGAGAGGGGAATGGAGAAGAGATTACCTTTTAGGCAGTTTATAAAGAAGCTGTTACAGGAGTACTCTAAGAAGAGAAAGTAGAATAAACATTTTTCTCAGGATTTTCTGAAAATGATGTTCAAAGAGGGACAGTCAACAGTCAGCAAAGCAGGGGGACAGACCAGCATTACTCTTGGACATAATCTGTGGCATGACCATCTATTAGATCGGTGAGGAGGCTATGGAGGAGGTGGTGGGAGAAAAAGGTGTGAATAGAAATAATATTAGTGAAGAGCTTCGCAAAAGTTAATGACCTACGTAAGCATCAGCTATCATAGCAAGGGTATATTCTTTAACTTACTTTGTATGGGACTTGTGCTTAGACCTGAAGAAGACAAAAAGATGAACAAGACATAATTTTTATCTTCAAGAAACTCATGAACTAGGAAGGGCTCTAACACATAGATACCTTTAATACAAATTAGACTATAAATGCAAATGAGAGGATACCTGCTCATTTGCTTTGCTACTTTTCACTTTTCTTTTAAAGACCAGGATTAAAGTTATGGATTAATTTTAAAGCATATTGGTATTATATCATATCATTATGAAAAAGTTCATATTATCTAAGAGGAGATAACATATATTCTAAGGGTGAATGGCAAATATTTAAAATCAAAGCTCATCTGCAAATAATGAATTTTTATTATATGAACATAGCCTTAATTCCATTTTTTCATCACCATTACTGAAATTCTCATGTATATCATCAAATACGCTTAAAGGTGTTCTATTGATATGAGTGATCCTTACTGCTTTTATTTTCTACTAAAAGGAAACAAACAAAAATTAATAAATGGAGAGCATGTGTTATTTGATTCCTAATTGGAAGTGGCATGATTGCAATGGATATAGTAGTAAATACTTGGAAGTTAATCAGCAAATATGAAGTGATGAAACAGGAGATAGAGGAAACAGATTAGTCTTAAAAAAAAACAAAAACAACTTTTCCCTCCATGGAAAGGACCACCTCAAAGAAATCTGAAGCCTATTCTGTTTACCTGAAACAAATATAATCCTTGAAGGTAAAGACTGAGGAGTTACTTTCAAGGTGAACCTGAACCAGAAACAGGATTTCTTCGTAAAGAGAGATAAGGCTTTCACTGATGAAAGGCCATGCTGTGATAAGCAGTGAGGGATTTGAATGAGCCACTATCTTCAATCAAAATCCTATTGGATATCTACCAGTACTGAAGTGAAGGGGAAAGACCACCATCAGTGAACTTTATCTTTTCCTCCAGTGAGTCTTTCATGCAGAATTTTAGAAAGAGTCCTGGACATTTCATGTGTGGCAAGAATAATATGTGGAGCAACCATAATTTTATATAATTTCATGACTGATTTTTAATAAACTTAACATGTCATTAATTTCCATTGTTATATCACTCTAAAATGGCAATCTCCTTTTCCGCTATATTTTGAAATACTTTTTTTCCCCTTGTTTTAGATTTTTAAGCATTTCTAGCCCTTTCCTTCTACCATACAATTTCGTAAGAGATACATAATTAGACTCTGTCTAGCCCAGTTAGTCAGACATGTGAGAAAATGCTAACTGAAGACCCTGGCTAGGAAGCAAGTAATTATGAATGTCTCAGTAGGAGGATAAGGAAAAACAAGGAACCGAAGTAAGTCCAAAAAGAGTAGGTATTTTTCATCTTTCTTCAAATTTGTGATTGAAACCTATTCAATACTGGATCTTTTCTTATACTCATAACTTTAAAAATGAAAAAAATGAGATCTTCAAAATTCAATAATTCAATTCAAATATTCAAAAATTCAATAATGTTAAGATGAAACTAAATGAAATAAAATTATGTATTTTAAAATATAATATTTGAATATATAAGTATATGGCAATTATCCTATAAGGTTTTTTTAAATTATTTATTACAACTAATTTTAATACCTCCATAACAGATACTGGTAATACTGTTGACTAAAGTAACTACTTTTCTATATTAATAATACTATATGTGTATATAAAGTTTTGTTTCTGTAAGATGTCATTTGCTACCCCAAAAACTTATTAAAATCTGGATTTAGCAATACTCATAATAATGTTATAATTCAACATTCACCAAAAAACTCATGTTTGACTAGGCAGAATGTATCATAAAATTTAATATCATAGTGAGGAAAAGAACACATATTTAAATATTGAAAGCTTTGTGATATTGATGAAATTAAGGGAAAAATGTCAATGATGCCAAGAAACCCACCTTTACCTCTTCCCAGTTGCCCCTAGGGATGGAAAGTTTTGGGGCAAGCTCAGCCCCAGCCCTGTGGATTAACCTGGCCCCTATAGTGAACCAAGGGAAATTTAAAGCATTAGAATAACCATTTCTCTATTGTTTTAGGAGACCTACAATCCCTGCCGTCTACAACTGCTACTTCTTACTGGAAGGACAATGCCAACTCTAACTCTCCTTGGTAAGTCTGTGGGAGACAGGAACAGTTGAAACTAGGCAGACCAACAAGGAATCAGCAAAAGCAGTAAAATCTTCTAGCAGTGTTTCAGCACTGCATCATCATTACTCCATATTTGACCTTAATTGGAGGTGATTCTAAAGAAAATGACTTTTGTTTCTATCATTTCTCATATTATTGAAACTAAAATGACTTTAAAATATTCCTGTGATTAGTAAACTGGGTCAAGGAAACTAGAGCCAATCAGGTCAAGGGTGATCCAATAATCCAGTCAGGGAACAATATAGTTTCCTTTTAGGGAAAGCAGGAAGGGAGTGGGTATGTGCTAAAACCCATGTTGCAGGAAAATGCTGGTAGATATAATTCAATCACAGATGTTAAGTGGTTAAATGGAACTGCAGAGTTGAAATCCAAAAATGGGGGAACACAGAAATTGTGGGCTCAAGTCAATACTGATGGAGGGATCAAGCATTTATTAAATACCTACTAACATATCAGGCATTGTTCCAAGTGCCTTACAAATATTATCTCATTTGATTCTCACAGTCCTGTGAGGTAGATGGCATTATGATAACCATTTTACAGAGGAGAAATCTAAAATAGTTAAAGGTTAAGTGAATTACTTGGGGTTGAACAGCTAGTAAGAAAATGAGCTAGATTTGAAGTCAAGTCTATATTACTCCAGGCCCAGTGATCTATCTACTATGCTACCTAGTTCTCCAAATACCAGCAAAAAAAGAACTACCTACCCCATTTGGGGGCAATATAACCTTCTTGGCACTGAGAGAATGAGGCCAGAATAATTTTACATTAGGTGTCACAGGACAGACACCATAAAATATAAATAAACATTTTTACAAGACTAGAGTGACAAAATGTGTTACAAAACTTATATATGGAGGGTAGGAAATCCCTTGCATTGTAATACCCATTGTTTAGCATTTTAAAAGAAATAAGTATTAAGATGCTGGCATCCAACTAAACTTTTCTCAAGGCAGAAGAGTTTCTTTTTTCATATTTTCATATTATGGTATAACAATTTTGCCTAAGGCTGTTTACATTATAATCACAATCCAAACAAAAACTTATTGATTAAAAAAGTGCATCAATTAGGGAGAAATTAGATCTTAAAAGTTCAGGTTTCCAAATAAACTGTCAGATACTTTTCCCTTCTAAATCTAAATGAAGAGATTTTATGATATTCATTTATTCAGCAAATATCTGTTAAGCATTTTGTAAACCTTTAAGTGTTATATGAAACTGCACAATTTTTATTACTCAACATACAATACCTATAAAAGACATACTGTATCTACATAGAACATATGTAGTAGAGACAGAGATAATGAGATGTATATAATCCAACTACTAATCTCCAATTGCTCTGGACCTCCCAACTCCCATTCAAAGTGTTTTATTTTTCTTTATACAAATATCTCACTGTCCTTTTCTTGGACTTCTTATTTGAAATTTTGACACTATGTTTTGCAGTATATGAATTTAATGTCTTTCCTCTCTAGAAGATTAAAAGCTCCTTGATAGTAACCATCTGTTTTACATCTAGCATATCCTTAGTGCTTAGAATAATACCTTACCTATAGTAGGTTCTTAATATATGTTTTACATATCATGAATATATCACAGATAATGCAGGATTCCTTGAGGTTATTTAGTCCAAATCTCTCATTTTAGAGTTGGAAGAACTTAAACCCAGAAATGTGAAAAGTTTCTTGCCCAAGGTCTCACTGGCAATAAATAGCAGAAAACAAATTTGAACCCAGGCCCTCTGACTCCAAATTCAACATGTTTTCCCCTGTACTGTGCTTAAGAAAAATAAGGGTAATTTGGAGTAGCAAAGTGAAAAGGAAGTTTCCTTAGAATACTTGGGACAGGAGTATACTTATTCAGAGAAGTGAGAATTTGTGAACAGGAAAAAAAAATAAAGAAATCTTTAGACATCACAGTTGTTTGAACAATCTATTAAAATCTATTAAAAACAATCTATTAGATCAAGAAGGCAGTGTAAGGACAAGCAAAGTGGGACTTTTCACTGTTTTTTTTTTTCTTTCGGACTGCTCAGCACTAAGGCAATCAAGCACTTTTGAGTAAGTCTTGCCTTTGTTTGTAGGAAGGCCCACACCCTTTTGCTAATTAGCTCACAAGAGGAGTGAAAGCCTCTGACCCTGAAGAAGTATATATATACTCTGATGTTAGCATTTTGTTTGGGGCTCACTTATTGGAAGAGTGTTGGTGTGGAAACTCTGGGTAGCAGTTAAGGAGTCCCTGGGTTTTGAAAACTCCTATGTTGGTGCTTCTCTCTCTGGTAATTATGTAAAGTCTTGGACAGGCAGCTAGAAGCTTGTCTGCTGATTTGTGTTATTTTGCTCTGTTTATATAATTTCTGCTTGTAATTTCTGTTTGTATTCTCTTTGAAGTCCAGAGTGCTGTCTTTTCCCTCTGAACTAAGTGAATGAGATATGTATATTTAATTAAAGTAAGATTGTTAACCCCTTAAAGTTGCTTTCCTTAGAAAAGCAGATCAAAGAACCTGTGCTAGCAGCCCTCCTGTGTGCTGGTGCTGTTTGGTCTTACATAGCCACAGTAGTAGCAAATAGCACTGTTATTACATGCAGGTGGAAAGAAAAACATAGCCTTAGAAAGTATGAATGAAATATCTCCCTCTATGACTGTGAGAAAGAATGAATTGACGAGTAAAGCTTCAAAAAAATTTTGAATTCTGAGAGAATGCTCTCTGGATTCATGGAAAGAGATTTCACAATAATGAGTCGAAGTAAATGGAGAAAGGTTCATTTCAATAACATGTCTTTATTAGGAGATTCCTAGATACCTTGATGACCTCATGGAGTTTACAATCTCCTGTGACAAAAAAAATGAGTATATAGAAAACTAAATATGAAACATAACCAAAGTATGTGCTGCAGAGATGTAGATACAGTCCATTTCAGAGAGGTAGGTCAGCTTGTACACAAGCACAGAGATGGCATGTTGCATAGGCAAATAGCAGGCCAGTTTGGTTGGATCATAGAATGTGTAAAATCAGCAATATGTAATATGCCTGAAAAAATAGGTGGGATCAATATTTTTTAAGGGTTTTAAAACTTTATAGTTGAGTTTGTATTTGATTTTAGAGGTAAGGAGCCACTAGAGATTCTTGCATTGGGGAGTAACACGGCAAGAACTGTGCTTTAGGAATATCAAATTGGCATCTATATGAAGTATGATTTAGAAAGGGGACACACTGAAAGGTAGGAGACTGATTAAGAGGCTATTGTATTAATCCAAATGGGAGATCATGAGGGCTTGAACTAGGGGAGTTATACAGTAGTAAAAGGAGACAGAAGTAAAGGTTAAGATGAGTTTTGACAACTAATTGAATGTCAGGGGCACATGTCAGGGTTTATCACATGATAAACAAAATTGTAGATTATGTATTTTCCCCAGTTCCCAATAAGTCTCTACCTCTATCCCAACCTCAGATGCAGAACATCTGACAGCTGAATCTAAAGGTTGAGAAATCAAGAAGCTCAACAAGGTAATAGCTTTATGAATTTAAACTGGACAAAGACAGTTTTTAAGCTCCTCACTCACCACCCATCCAGCTTCCATGCTCCAACAGAGACAAACCAACCTACTCACAGGCTTGTGACTGATCTACACAGAGATTCCCCTCCTGCTTTGTTGACATATGTTGTTCTCTTGTTCACACCCCATTCTGTTGCAATAAGCAGTGGCATTGATTCTGACCAGCCATACGAGAAGTGTAGAGGCTAAATCAGGCTTTGTACTACCTCACGCACCACTAGAATGATAAACCCAAACACTGAAGAGATTCTATCCAGGGTGCTTTTCAGCACTTTACCCAAACCTTCAAAAAGTGAGAGGAGCCAATTTGGCTCTACCAGAGAATGAAAGGACAAAAAGCAAAGGAGAATATGGAGCAGGAGACAAATTATTGTGAGTTGCAAGCTTCTTAAGGTAAAATAGGTAAAAAGTAAATCTATAACTTTGGGAGGATACTGAGGTAACTTTGCAGCTCAGCACCAGAAATGCATCTTCCATTATAAGGGTGGAGTCAGAATTTGAGTGACAGGGCCTATAAGGAGAAAAGATGGAAATACCAAAGATTTCAAATGAACAAATAAACAAGAGAAAACAAAACAAAAACAACCTCAGTTAAGATCCTACCACACAAGAACATAAATCAATAGAAAGGATATGATAATTGGAAGGATGAATAATATAACATAAAATAGATATAAAATTTCTCTTCATATTTCAACAAATTGGAATATAGATTCCTATAAAATATAGAGTCCCATGGAATGCCAAGAAATAATGAAAAACAGCAAAATATATCAGGCTGAATCAAAAGAGAAATAATTTAAACAGAGAGCGAGATAGAAGCTATAAGAGAAGAAAGATAAGAAAGTTTTGCTTTTATAGTAGAAATAATTAGCAAACTGGGGTAAGAGAGGAGAAGAGTGACAAAATGATCCTTCAAAGTAGACTGAAAAGTACCCACATTATTAGAAAGAACACTTGGTGGAAGGTAGAGGCAAAATGTTGAAATACAGGCAACAACTCAACTGAACTCTCCCAACATTCCCCTCCCAACAACTTTAAATTAATGCTTCAAATAGAAATATGGGGTGGCAGAACAAACAAAAGATCTGGGTGATACATTTTTTCAAGTACAAGATAATTTAGGAGGTTGGCAGGAGAGGTCTGTGACAGTTGGATGGTGGTTGGTGCCACAGAAACATCGGCAGCAGGAATTTGAAGCAGTTGTAATAGCGGCAGCAGAAGCTTTAAGAGCTTTCAGCCCAAAATGGTAATGGGGTTGGATGTTTGGTCAGAAAGAGATTATAGAAGACACTTTGGTGGTACTGGGTATAGGACCCTGTTGCGTTGCCTAGACAGAGTTCTGGATTACGCATATAGGTATAATTGTTGTAAGCAGAGGAACATTAAATTTGAGGCTTCTTGGAGAGAGACAGAGACATAGAGAGACAGAGACAAAGACACAGAAGAGAGAATTTTGGCAAGTTATTGGAGATGTGAGGTGGTGGCATCAATAGCACAAGGTAGCTTCCTCAAGGAGAATTACTGCCACTTCCACAGATAACTGAAGAAAAAGGTGAAATACTTTGCTGGGTTTTTTTTATTGTTCTTATTTGTAAAATGAGAAGTTTGGCAAAAAAAAAATAATAATAATTATATATTCCTATCTATCCAGCCTCCAGGCCTGGAGTAAGAAAGACTCATCTTGCTGAATTCGAATCTGGTCTTAGACACTTATTAGCTCTATGACCCTGAGCGATCTTGTTTACCTCAGTTTCCTCATGTGTTAAATGAGTTGGAGAAGGAAATGACAAACTGATGGTGTGATGGGACCTGGACCCCTAAAAGAAAAAGATCATGTGTCTGAAAGCGAGCTAGCCTCTGAACTTTCCCACACTGGCATTTTGCCTGAGGCATCCGGCCCATCCCAGCCTACCTAGACACTCAGTAATCCTTTTAACTGTCCTTTCACCGTGGCTCTCTGACCCAGCCCAGACCACTTAACTCTTTTATTGTCTGCCCCTGGCCCACCTGAAATCTATTTACCACTCTTCAATCCCTTCTGACCCTTTCTCTGTTGCCCCTTGGCCACACCAGGCCATTTACCATCCCTTGATTCCATTCAGATCTTCTCAGTGTCTTTTCTTGCATATAAGTACCATTCTCACCTCTATTAAATTGCTCAGATTCACTTACAATCTGGGCCACTTCTATTGGCATCACAAAAAAAGCCTCTCTCCTTTGACTAAAAGAATGCTTTAATGGTCAAATTATTTCAAGGCAGACATCCTGTACCCTTTGAGGTTCCAAGCATCCCAAACCACAACAAAACCACTCCAGTATTTTTGTAAAAACACAAACAAACACAAAACAAACAACAAATGGAGTCACAGTCAGACATCACTCAGAAATGACTAAACAAAAAATTATCCATCAATACTGCTATTAGCCATACATAGCAAGAAAGTCAAGGACAGAGAGAAAGAATCCATATTATCAATTGATTTACTGATTAATAAATTGAAGATCAAGAATATTTTCATAGAGATTTTTGATTATAGGAAAGAGGTGAAAGCAAAATAGCTGCCCATCGATTGGGGAGTGACTGAACAAATTGTGACAAAAGATATATTAGGCCATAAAAAATGTGGAATATTGCAGGATCAGAGAAATTCCAAAAGACTCATATGAATTGATACAGAGTAAAATGAACAGAACCAGGAGATTAACTTAATGTAAAACATAAGCATATCAACAATTTAAGAGAAGAGGAACATCTTTAAAGACTCATATATCTGACTGAAGCAGCAACTAATCATGACTTGGAAAGACTAATGATGAAAGATCCCACATATTGACAGAGAAATGATATATTTTAGTCATAGATCCAGACATGCATTCTCAGATATGCCCAATTTGTTGATTTATTTTTCTTAACCACACATATTTGTTATGAAGGAGCACTTCTTCGAATAACCAAGGGTGGTTATTAGATACTAATAGACATTTAAAAATATATATTCTTCTATGCAGTTCATATGGATTTATGTGTATATAAATGTACAGCCATATGCATTCCATAGAAGAAAAACCCAAAAGGGCCTACAAGTAAAGCGATTATGCTACTACCTTGTTAAACTTAATAAAGATATTTCCTTTAAAAAAAACAGCTATATGTAATAATAGTCCACAAGTTTTTTAATCTTCCCTATTTTCTGTATCTTTAAATGTTTGTGCTTGTTAATTATTAAATTAATGATAAAACTAACAAAGAAATAAAATTAATTGAGCAGCTTGAGTAAGGTGATCTCTAAAGTCTCTCTCAGCTACAAATACGAATGAATAAAAAGGAGCAGGTGGAAGAAGTTTTAAGTATATTTTTAATGTGTCCTGGAGTGAGACTCCTATTGGGAAATGAATTCATTATTCCATTCATCTGGGTGAAAGAGAGATTGACTATAGGAAGATGATTTTCTTTTACTTTATATATTCAGTTCAGGGACAGAACTGAACTTAAGGTTTGAATTAGTCACAACATATTAGAATTCTGATCCATCAACTTAAAAAATGACTTTATTATGGCAAATTTAGGAGGAATTTTTTTTTGGAAAATAAACTACCACATGGCATAAGAAATAAGTTTAAAAGAAAAAACTTCCTGGTGGTTGCTTACATATTGATTTTAAGTGAAATTAATTAAAATACAGAGTTTTGCTATACTAATTGGGCATTCCAAAATTAGGTTTGTCCTTTTGTAAATCTCACAATAACATTATCTATATCAATACATTTTTATTCTAATACTTACATACCAGAGATCTTGAGATTATCTTTGCTGATTTCATAATTTTTCAAACAGCCCCCAAAAGATAATTATATTCAACAAAATACATAGACACATATACATTATGTATGCCATAAAATATTACCATGAGTTAATCTCTGCTCTCTATTGAATCATATGGTTTCCAAAAAAGACTAATCAATAAAATCAAGTCTGACTTAATTAAGCCTATTCACAACACTGGAAAATATCTTCAATTATAAAAAACCTGTACTAATTAGATGTGTGACCTTGTACAATTCCAAAAACCTGTACTAATTGCAGGAGTGACATTGTGTAGATGAACCTTAGTTTTTCTAAGGCCCTTTCATCACGTGTGAAGAGAGGAAGTTGAGCTAGCTATACTCTAAAGTTTTTTTCTAGCTGAAAAATTCTATAATTTTGTGATTCTATATTATAACACCCCCCATAAAATTAATAAGACCTCTTTAATTCTCCCCTTTATAAAAGCAATGAAAGACTGTCTTCTCTTTCTATTTTAAGGCAACTTTTATATAACCTAAGATAATTTCTATCGCTATAAAATATTTTTAAAGTTCCCAGAATTTTTAAGTTCGTGGCATTAAAACAAAAAAAGTGAAAATGAAAATCATTCATATTGCTGATATAAATGTATACACGTGCACATACACACATTATAATATTTATATGTTTGTGTCTGTGCACATTGGAGATACAAAAACAAAAACAAAATTGCTGCTCTTCAGTAGGTTACATAAATGTTGTTAATTCCTCCAGAGTTGTGAGTTATATGAGAAGTGGAGAGGGATTCCAAAAGATGATGGATATAGATGGATACATAAATACTAGAGGTTTCCAGAGTCACCTCAGGAGCTTACCCCAGCTCATAAAGCAAAGAAGCTTATTTAATCCTGTTAACTCCAATGAAGTCAGAAGGAGATAAGATTTAAAAAATCAATTGGACCACACCCAGAGGCATAACAACTAAATAACAAGGAAAAGTTCCTCCATAGTAACCTGCTCCACTTTTGTCTACACCAAAGTGCTATTTAAAAAATATGGCTCAGAGAAGAGAGGAGCTGATGTTATCCACCTAGAATTATTAATTTTGGACCAGGAAAAACTCTTTAAAAGGACCTGATCCAACCTTTTCAACCTGTAGACAAGGAAACTGTGATACAAAGAAAGTAAACGATTTGCCCAGTCATGGAGCTGGTTTCTCGATGAATTTGCAACTGTCTTTGGCAAAGTCCTTCAGTAGAACATACCCTCAAATGGGGATATGCTTTTGAGATGTGAAGAAATGGAAGGATTATACTCAGTGCCACCCAAATCCTTTAAGAATAGGAAAAAAGGAGGGAGTTTAAAAAAAAAGGACAAGAAATTGTAAATCTGTAATTTCTATGTTACCTTTTTTTTTTTCATTTTCCCCTCAGGTTGGTAAGTAAAACAGTTTGTAAATATTAAAATTATATGTGAGTATGTGCTGTTACTTTTGTTGTAGAGACTTTCTTTTATAAATCATAAGTTTAAAAATCTATGCAGTGTTTTTTCCAAATAACTTTTAAATAATTTATTGAACCTTTTGCTCTTTAAAGCAGAATCATTCCCCAGTATGAACAAGCCCAATCCTCCATTTTAAAAAATAATATTTTTTTAATTAAAAGCAGTTGAGCAAAAGAACGGTAATCTATGAGAAAATCTTTATCTGCCATTCTTCCTCTCTCATATTAAAAGAAGAAAGGTGTGTTCCATCATGTTATCTATATTCAGTATTCATTTTTTGGCTTAATCTAAATTCAGTTGTCTTTTTCATTTACCTTATTGTAAGCTTTATGTATATTTTTCACATTGATCTATTTTCATTGCTTTGCATCTGTTTATACAAATCTTCCCATATTTCTCCAAAATTTTCATTTTCATAATTGTGTGAACTTTTTATCAAAAAAAAAATATCTGTTTTTATCTCAAAACTCAAGTTCTAGGAAATATACCAGCTCAGGAAGTAAATTGAAAAAGTCAGGATTCAAAATACAATAAAAACTCTCTCAAGCATGATGAGCAGGTTTATTAAGGTTGTGATGGATCCTTTTCTTTTGTATACAGCAGGCAGGGTAACAGCTGTTTGCATTCCTGGTAGCTTAGGGAGTCTGAAGCCCCAGTGACCCCTTTCTTCATGATTCTCACTTTTGTCTTGTAACTTGCTCAGTAGGGATAGAAAATTGCTGAGGGGGGTAGCTCACAGTTTACACACTGGCTGTGTGCCTACCAGGATAGAAGGATAGATGTGACTGTTTTGACAGAGCAATCTCCACCTCTGCTTTTCAGTGAAATATTAGAGTTCCAAAGCAGGCAGAACAAAAACTTTTCCATTCTTAAATATTCCTTTTAGTCCCCCAATTTTTGGGAGAACTGTTTTTATCTGTTTTCTTCTCTGTTAATATTATTTAATCTTCTCAGTTATCTATTAACCCCTTTACCTATATTTGCATACAATTTTATTTAAGTGAATCAATTGTTTCCAAGTTGTGTGTATCATCACATGTGTTTGTATCTATAGGTTGGCAGAGGAAAGGATGAAATGATGATATATGTGCTTTCAATGAAGCTTCATACCATGTTTGCAAGATTCCCTTTGGCCACAACTAAATGAGATTCTGAAGTCACTTCTGGATTCCCAGAATCTCTGTCTCCAAACTTTGTTGGGCCCTAAATCTATTTTTTAAATTGATTTAGCTATCTACGTAGTCATAGGAGATCACTTGAGGTAGAGTCATTAGTTAGTAAAGAAGAGCTTGTTTTTAAAGCTCTATCACTGAAGAGGTGAAAGGTGGAGAGGTGCTCGACACCCCAAAATATCGACGCACCGGGTCCTGCCGAAAGAATTCGACTCAAGCCTTCTTAGCCAAAGAAAAAGACAAAGTTTATTAGGGAACAGTTACAGTGGCCAGATCCTCCAGCAGCCCCGCCATAGGCTAGACTCCTAAAGAATCTGAGCGCCTTGTGAAGGCAGGATGGGATTTAAATACATAAAAGATTATGGGAAAGATTGAGGGGTTGTCTGGGGTGACTGGTGGGGGGCTTTTGGGATGGTCCTGAGGGGAAGTCTAAGGAAGATAAGGTGGAGCCAGAGTCCAGGATCCAAGAGAATGGGATCAAGGGCAGGAAGTTCCTGAAGGAATATCAAGGTTGGGAAGTAACTGAAGGCATGCATGTCTAAAGTAACAATAGAGGGAGAGATTTGGGCCTAAGAAGAATGCGAGGCTATAGCCTCAGGCTAAAACCGAATCAAGCAGGGAAGAGTCTAAAGACAAACTGGCTTTTTTGGGAGTTAGGAAGAAAAGGTCTCTGGGCCTGTACCCCATCATCACCAAGCTGACATTAAATGTTATTGAAAAAAATGTATTTAAGCCCATGGTAACATAAAATTCATATTCAAAAATAGATTTGTCAGGACTCATGATGGAAAATCCCATCCATATCCAGAAAAAAGAATTATGGAGTCTGAATACAGAGAGAAGCAGAATATTTTCTTTTTTTATTCTGTTTTGTTTTCTTTCTCATGGTTTTTCCCATTCATTATAACACTTCTATATAGCATGATCACTGTGAAAATATGTTTAATAAGAATGTATATGTATAGCCTACATCATATTGGGGGCTTTCTTGGGGAGGGAGGGGGATGAAGGAGGAGAAAATTTAAAACTTATGGAAGTGAATGTTGAAAACTAAAAATAAATAAATTAACCAATTTAAAAAACAAAAATAGATCTATCTATCTATCTATCTATCTATCTATCTATCTATCTATCTAACAACCTGCTATTTGTCAGAACCCAAACCCTGGTATACTATAAGCCTGAATTCTGGTATATAGACCCTAGGATATATATGATATAAATAAAGAGACACATTATAAAGAGAGATGTAGTTATGGATATAGACATAGATGGAGATGGAGATAGATATGGCCAAATAGACATAACTATCTATATGGAGAAAGATTAGATAGATAAATATGTAGATATAAATGGAAACAGAAATGTAGATGTTGAGAGATATTGGACAGATAAGGATATAGTGTTATTTTTCTACATACATGAGGAACACTAAATGTATCTCTATCATTCATAACTAGATATGCATCTCTATAGATATCTTGCATGCACAATTATACCTAGATATATACATATATGATTATTTAATTGAACCCTCCTGTTCATGATATCCATCACTAGTTACCAACATTTATACCTTGATTGTGTTTTTTGGTTCTCCCAGTGGTTGTAGAAATACCCAAATACCTCTTTCTCACAGATTAGGAGCTAACCCAACTGAAATTTAGTGTCGCACTATGATAATGAAATTTCCAGAGCTCTGCATTTTAAAGTAATTGGAACTAGAATATTCTTTTTTGCACTTGATTTTGTTAAAAGTAATTTGAACTAGCATATTCTTTTTTGCACTTGATTTTTGTTTTATCCAACTAATATGAAAAGTAATAGACTTTCTCCCAATTTCTATTTCCTTCCTCAGTAGCCCTTATTTTTACCTGCGTATTTCTCAGCTTACTCTTTAATTTAAAAGTTCTCCAGTGTCTGTTCTGGGAGTTTGACCAAGCTTTCAAGGTCTGATTCTGATTAAGCAGTCTTAGATTCATATACATCCTTTTTTTGAGATCTGTGACATTTTATTTTAAAGCCATGCAATCTTAGATCTAGAAGGAATTTTAGAGAATAACCGATCTAAGCTAATACATATAAGGGTTTAGTAAATGTTTGAAAATGAAATGAAACATCAAAATTTTTACAGATAGAAAAACTGAGGCTCTGAGAGGTAGTAAATCAAAAAAAGTTCACAAAGCAAGTGAGTAGGAGACAAGCATTCTCAGGGATCCTAAATATTAGGATTTTTCCCCTCAACAACAACTTCTTCTATAGAAACAAACTGTATTTTAAAAAATCTATTAAAATATGCCTGGAAATTAAAATTGAGTTATGTCAAATTCAGCCTTGTTGTTTTAAATATTATTTCTTCAGGATACAATTCTCAAAGTGAAGCTTTCCAGGACAGTGTGGATGTTTCAGAAGATATGCAAGAATTCTATTTGTTTAGCCCACATTTAGAACCTACTCAATTTTCATAAAAGTAACAACCCACGTTTCAATAGTGATTTAAGTTTTTTTCCTTAAAAAAGGTTTATTAGTTTTTATACTATACTGATATGGAAAGTTTAAGTGATTACTCATGTTTACACAATTTTTTAATGTCAAGATAATACTTGAACTCTGGACTCCTGACTTTGAGTCTCTCTACTAAACCACCAATTGATGATAAACAAACAAAAGCTACAGCTGGATGTTGTATAGAAGCTAAACACATACTTCTCATGCTGAACTGTTCCCCTCCCACCTTGCTAAAAAAAGTTTCTGGACTTCAGGAAAAGCAAGATGTGAATTAAGAAACAATAATTTCACAGCTTAAATGCAAATAGGGACAGGGCAATAAACTTCAACTATGTGCAGATTAGAAGAACAAAAGGGAATTGTGGTAGTGGCTTTGGAAGCTAAAACTCTTTCAAGGTGCTTGAAATGTGGGCAACCTGGAACTCATCCCAAACTGCAACTACTAACAGCCATTAGGCAATAGAACACCCACTCATTCCAGGCATTATCAGTTCTGACTCATGGGCATGGCAACCAAGCAACATTTGCATCTTATATTTCATCACATGTTGAGAGAGTAAAATTTAGCACACATATACATATATATGTACATGTATATACACATACACATACATATGTACATGTATATACACATACACATACATACACATGCATACATACACACATATTATATCCTCTAATTCAGAGATAAATCCACCTGAAAAATGTTGATGGTTAAAGGAATCTGTCTGCTTCGAATAGTGTTTAAAAAAAAAATCTCTCCACCAGAAGTGGGAGCTATTTACCTAGTTGTTTTCCCTGACCTATTATATTCTGAGTCACAAACTGAGCTAACCAATTTGATTTCATGATTTCATTGTCCAGCATGAATGAACTAGACCCCTGTGGTGTATGGAGGGGCATGTGTGTTTTTGTAAGTGGTGGAAAGCCAGAACAAAAATCTAGAAAGTAATGTGTTTGCCAACAAAATAGGCAGGAGCAATAACTATCTTGGGGTCTCCAGAGACCAGTTAGGTCACAAGGCTAACTTAAAGTAATCTTGCCCCTTCCATATATGCTGTTCTTCACAGCTAAGATTCTTAGAGCGCAGCTAACATTCATACAGCTTAGTGCTGAAAAAGATCTGCCAGCGTTTCAGCTTTGTGCTCCCCAAGAAACCATACCTACCCCTCCCTTTCTTTTTTCCCCACTAGATGTCTTTCTTCCTCCATGTTTAGGTCTAACCTGGATGAAATAGCCAGTGGATGTCACCTATATTTGGACCTTGCAAAAATACCAGAATTCACATCACTAGCTTGACACTTAAGAAATTTAAAAGATTTTATAGGGAGAAGAGACAGAACATGAGGAAATAGGAGAGACAGAGTGACAGAAGCAGAAGGAGAGAGAGAGACAGAGAGAGAGGAGAGAGAGAGAGAGAGAGAGAGAGAGAGAGAGAGAGAGAGAGAGAGAGAGAGAGAGAGAGGGAGAGAGAGAGAGAGAGGGAGAGAGAGAGAGAGAGAGAGGGAGAGAGGGAGAGAGAGAGAGAGATTTAATTCTTTAAGAAAGTTAAGTGAGAGGAGTCCTTAGCAAAATGAAAAAAAAATTGTGTTTCTAAAAGAAGTAGCATTTGACTTTTAAAGCATTACAAGCAGTTTTGTTGCTTTTGACTTAGCCCATAATGCAAAGATAGTATTGTGATATCCAGTTTTTCTTTCCATTAATAATCCTGGGTGGGGAGATTGAAAAACACGGAAGAAGGTAGAACAGTATTGTACTTACTAAGGCTAGGGGTGGGTCTATTTCTGAATCATCAACCCTACAAGTTACACCTGCAAATCCAAAGGTCATTAAGGAAAATAACTGTGATAAACAATTGGAGAAGAACAGGCTAGGAAAAGGAACTAAAAAGAATCTGTGAGCAGGGAGGTCATTAAAGTGAACAGCTTTACTCATTGTAGAAATAGCCAGTTCTTGACAATGTAACTAACTGCTGGTGATTTTTATCTCTCTCTATATAGTCTTGCATTCTTTTGCATAAACTACCACAAAAGAAGCTTTCCCATCTTTCCCATGGCAATTTGGTAATAAGAATAAATTAAATCATTGAAATTATTACTTACTAAGGCAACATTTTGGTATACCAGCAGTTTAAATTCTAAAGCAATAATGTGTATTATAAATAAAAAAGTTCAAATAATGCTTAAATTTCTATTTATTCAATAATTTTCCATTTCTTTCCCCACTAACCCATTACCCAGATCCACTGAGAAGCATCGAGTAGAGCATTAGAAATTTTTCCCCTTTTCTTTCCTTTCATAGTTTCTGACTTGGATTTTAATCAGTAAGAAATTTTAGAAAATGGAGGTAAGAGAGAAAAGTATCCAAATTCTCTTTGTAGAGGTGTTTTTTTTTTCCTTTCTAGAAACATTTATATATTTTTTTCTATAAATGTGAGTAATGAGAAATAAATATTACTTTTTATTGAACACTGTCATATCATTTATGTACCTGGAAAAAGGAACCTGAGAAATAGCCTCTGACTGGACCTATAAATTCCCTTTTCCTCAAGTAAGATCATAAATATGTACATATGTTACATCCTGTTTTTACTCAGGGATATTAGCCTATATTCCCCTTACTTTGAATACAGACACATGAAATCATTAATTGATCCTACCTAGTAGAGCAATTTATACAAAGTAGTGATTTAATAAGTGTTTGTCCAATTGGGCACAATTGAAATGAACTAAATTAGATAAATCATTTGGAAAACTTCACCTTATTGGACATCCTAGTTAATTATAGGATTTTGAATAGTAACATTTTACAGTGCCTTACAGGATTGCCTTATTAATCCCTACTACACTTCTTTTGGTGGGAATAAATAAGATTATTTCCCTTTTAGGTCATGGGATTAAGTTTGCAAATTTCCTAATAAAAAAAGAACTAACTTATCCTATTTCTTTCCTAGTATATTCCTTGAGATTTTACAGTTAGCACATTTGCATTAAGAAAGTTCCTCTAATGAATCCAGTAAAAGCCAGAGTGAAAGCATATTCCTCAATTCCTAACTGTATACAATTTATGCCCATATTTTATTTTCCCACTTCCAACCTGAATCCAACCATTTCGAAATAAATTAAAAATAATTGTTCTTGCAATACTTTCTGGCAATACTGTATCTGTGCTGGTTGAAACATTAAGGAAGAAACACTTACATGATCAGCAGGGACCTAACTTCAAAATTATGCAAAAGGGTCAATGGAGTAGGATGCCACTGTTTGAGCTTTCTGACTGCTGAGTATTCCAATTCTTTTATCTGGACAAAAAAATACTTAGACCTCACCAAATATGACTACATGGAAAGGAATAGCTACAGATAAAATTTGACTAGACTGACAAATGGTGGTTTTTTTTAAAGGTAAATAAAAATGGTCCTATAGTAGTTTTTCAATGAATTATTTTAAAGAACACAGATAAATAGCTTAGAATATAATTAAGTCATGGATTAACATTCTACACAGATGAAAAAAGGCCCCCAAGCAAGTGTTTCAGAAAGGACCCCCTTTATCCTAAAGAGATCTCTAGTTCCCTTGTAATATAAGTATTAATTAAGTGGTACACAATGCTAGGATGCAGCTGGCAACATCTGTCTCCTTATTCTCATTCAAGCTCGTTCTCCAAAATCCCTTGGCCCAGACCAGAGCTTTAAGAGAATTAACCAATTTATTTTATCTTTCTTATGGTACTTTTTAGAGCTTACCTTTTATTACATTTGTGGCCATGATTTTCTGACCCACTAGCTTATAAGCTCCTTTAGGAAAGGGGCTGTCACGCTTAAATCTTCTAAAATGCCAAGTGTGGTGGCTTACACATATGGATTTAATGGGTTTCATAGATCTCTCATCACATCAAGGGGTAGGGGGTTCCATCTACATCAGTATAGATCACATAGTTCATAACTCATATTCCCTTCTACATCTTCCCTTAAAGATTCAGCCAACATACTAAACAGTATCATCTAAATCCTTTTCTTCCTCTTGAATATCTCATCAGTACCAGTGCTGTACTCAATCTGTCCATTTGCTATCCCTCACTCTGCATATGTGATTACCCCATTTCCTTTACTTATCACATAGATTTACTAAATAATGTTCCAATATCATTCATGTTGGTCATCATTAATAATATAACCTTTTAGATGATTGCCACCTTTATGCTTCCAAGATTGTAAGGTTCTAATATTTGAAATTGGTTACATATCATAATTTAGAAAATAGGAATTTTTATCTATTTTTTCTTTCCTATATCTTTCATGAAATACAGGAAATCTCCAGACTGATTTATTTTGCATAATCATGGACATCAATATGGAAAAAATGAAACACGCTGGGGCTTGATGCCAACATCATAATACCACCTAAAAGCAGGAGCATTAGAGGGATTTTATCATCTTTAAGGAATCCCCTTTCCATTCAAAATCTACTCCTAACAACCTCTTTGACAGTAGCAAACATTATTGGTGAGCAAAAACACATAGTTTTGCATATAACAGGTGATTTATGCATTTTTGTTGAAGAAAAGAATGGATCTGAATAACTGACCTTCAAGTGGGTAATTCCTGGAAGTTTGGGGAGTTATGTTGCAAATGGTTTTAAAGGAAAATCTATTGCTAATGGGAACATTAAGGACTCTGAAAATGATCTACAAATATTCCATGTTGAACTAGCAGAACCTTTGAGTCAGCAAGGAATTTGTAGGAAATCCTTTAGACTCTAAGTCACCACTTCTCATGATTGGGCAGTATGTGGGGGGTGGGGCAGTGACCTTAAATAGTGAGGGAGCCAAGTTGGTTTAAGCTATATTACCTCATTCCTAAATGATTTAGAGTTTATCTTTTCTTCATTTCTCTTCTCCCACCTTTGATATTGTGTAGAACAATTGAGAAAACCTCCTCTCCTCATCCCCTATCCCCAAACTGCTATATATATGATTCATGTTTGAAACATTCTTTAGTGTTGTTTTATTATTAACTCTCAAAAGATTTGGTACATCTTCCAGAAGTGTCTAACCTACTCCCACTTAGTCATTTATGCAAGAAATGAATCTGGCTCAACATATGGATAAAATGTCCTAAGAGTGGGTTTCATCACTGTGCATGAATGCAGAGGCCTTAGTGTTGGATGCATTTTAGTAAACATGAATGACTAAACTATGTATCATCTAGAAATGACTTGAGAGGACTGTTTTTATTTTTCAAACAACCCAACAAATATCTCCTAAATTTAAGTGTGATTTGTTGTAAAACTGCCATAGGTAATAAATTTAATTATTTCACTATGCATGAACACATATATTTACTTCAGTGTATCAAATTATATGTATATATTTTTCTCAAAATATAAATAGAAAATGTAGATGATTTTAAGCATATAAAATAAAACTAGTAATCAAATGAGACTAATTATATAATCATTTTCTGACCTTGTTTGGGGGGGTGGTTTAGATATGATTTCAGTGCAGTGGGGAGGCATGTTAAGCATGAGGAAACCTTTTTCATACCGACACAGGTCTGCAGCTGTTATACAACTTATAAATCATAGAGTGCTTCCTGGGGGCATTGACACAGTGAATTCTTTGCCTCAGGTCACAAGGCGAGTGAGTGTCAGAGGTAGGTCATGTACCCAGGTTGTCCTGACTAGAGGGTTTTGCTCTGTTTCTTCAATAGTAATCTGAAAAAAAAAGTACATATGCTATCATTTTCAAAATTTAGCTGACTTCATAGTAGGTTTGTCTTATCCAGCCTATGTGGTATATTCAATGAGCACTGGACAGGGAGTCCAAAAAACCTTGGCTTAAATTCTGCATGAGACATTTTCTATCTGTGTAATGCAGGGGCAGGGTAAGTCACTTCCCCTCTGAATGCTATAGTTTCCTCATCTGTAAAATGAGGGGATATTACTTGATGGCTTACAAGGTACATTTTGACTTACCTGCTGACCTCTCCCCCAAAACAATGGAAATTTAAAAAAAACCAGAAGATGAAACCAAATATTGAAAATCTGTAAATTATTTTTAGCAGCTTCCTTTAAATACCTTGAAAGCCGTTATTAGGCGTGCTAGTGGAAATAAATTTAGAAAATTAATATCTCGTTTAATAAAAAGAAAACCTGGCTAATATTAGCACCTCAAGTTCTACAAAGTACCTTCATTATGAAATTCTTTTGAGGCAGGCTGTATTGTTATTTAAAATTAACTCCACTTTACAGATGAGAAACTAGGCTCAGAGAGGCAGAATAATTTCTCCAAAGTCACTCAACTAGAAAGTTTAAGAGTTGGGACCTGAATTCATCCTTCCCAAGTTGAGGTTTGTTTTCCACTATACTTTAAGAACATAGTTTCTAAGGGAAATTGTAGTATTTCTGTTATGATTATGTCCCAGTCAGCATTCCCACTGAAATGCAAGAGTCAATCATTTGTTTTCTTAAATGACTGGCAAAAACAGTAAGTATTGGCACCTCTATTCAGAACTTAGCTTTCTGGCAAATGAATATTAATATGGAAGTCACCTGTACTGGAAAATCAGGGGAAAGATTTCCTGAGTATCCAAAAGTAGATGGGTTAGTATTTCTCTGCTTAAGTCAACAAGCATTTATTATGCACTTACTGGATATCAGGTAAGACTGTGACATATTCGTTCATAGGAAAGTCTCTCTAGAACTCATTCTGAATCTTTTAAATCTAATTTTACAGAGATAAAAGAAAAATAAATTGAGAAGACTAGCTTGTTCCTATTAACTCATTCACTGTTAACAGTGAGTACTAATGGTTAGGGATGAGACTACTAAACTCAGAAACAAGAACATATTAATGTATGGGTAAATGGCCTTAAACATTACCCTGAAGAAATTACTATATTACACCAAAAAAAATCAATCTTCATAATAATGAAACTTTAGGAAAAAAAGGAATAATTTAAAACAACTTAAGGAATAAGTCTTTTTATTTTTATTTTTGCAGGGGGGAAGGCAGGATGATTGGGGTTAAGTGACTTGCTCAAGGTCACACAGCTAGTTAAGTGTCAAGTATCTGAGGCTGGATTTGAACTTAGGTCTTCCTGACTCCTCCTGACTCCAGGGCCAGTGCTCTATTCACTGTGCCACCTAGCTGCCCCCAAGGAATAAGTCTTAAAACAATGTAAGGAACAAGTCTTCAATCACACAGAAATTGTGTTGTCCATATTTGCTTTTGTACCTGGAGTAGTAATCTTGAAAACATGATCCTTGGACCAATTTGCCACTAACTTAGATATGACCTTGGAATAGTTACAACTTCTCTGTTCTTCAATACATTTCCTGCAAAATGAGGGAGTTAGAATTAGGATGGTACAGGCATGCAAGAGTAACTATTCCTAATATCTAATATTGTATTTTATTCTATTGTTTAATTTCTGGGATTACTAGAAATTTAATTTCACTAAAAGTATTGGACATCTTCAAACTAGTGCTTAGTCTTTCTCTATGAATCTTTTTATTGAAGCATTTTCCTAAATTTAAAAGCAACTTTGTGAACAAAGCTCTGGAACATTTTCCCTCCTTACATTTAGATATATAATTTCATGCCTCTGGAGGATAAGCTCCTTAGACATCTGAAGGGGTTAACAAATCCTTGGTTTCTGTGCTCCCTTTGATTTAAGAAAGAACAATTTCTATTGCCTTAACAGAGAGTCCATTAAATAGATTAGTGGAAACTCCAGAGTTTGGACTAACCAAACTCAACTCTTTAAAACTTACCTGCTTTAATAAAAAAAATAAGACTTTAATAATTCAGTGGTTTTGTGATCTCATTAATATGGACATTCTTTCCATTGGTACACAATCCAGCCATCCTTCCAGATCCTGTGCTATTCTTATCCACATTTTCCCATTGCTACTCCCCAGAAGTGCTTCCTCTAGGTCCATTTTAAATTACGTCTTCCTTATTGACTTTTGAGGGCTGTTCATATTGTTTATGATTTTTTCCACATACCTTTGGTATTTACTCTTCCTTGAGACAACTTGTAAAAAAAGATCCTTTGTGCTTTCAAGTGTACCACCTGCCTTACAGATTTCCTTTTTTGGTTTGATCTAGTCATCCTTACTGACTTTTTAAAAAATTTTTTTTTTTTTTACTCTTAAGGGACAATTACAATTCCTTACATTAGGAGTTAAAAGTGTCGTGAGTAAAAACTGCAGTGGTTCCACTTTCACTGATGATTAAAATAAGTCATTATTATAAAAGATTCTGACAAATCTGCACTATTTTATTTTCTATTTGTTGCTTTCCTGCCAGGTTCATTTATGAATACTCAAAGTATTTTATAGTTTAATTAGTTCTCACACCAAGCTTTCAGAAGGACTGTTTTTTGCTTTCACTATATGCCCCCCCCATTTTATGAACTGATACTTCTCACAATCTTACACTATCTTCTTATGTAATATTTTGCAAGTGAATTTGTACTTTATACAAGTGTTACTTTTATTTACTATTTCTTTCTAACTCAAGGAGACAGAAATGATTGCAGGTACCCAGACTCTTTGCTCCTTTAGCTTCTCTGTTATGATATCTTACATTGTTCAGTGTTGGTAGGGAATGGAAAGAATAATAAACAATATATTTGCTATTTTTCATTTTGTGTGTGTGTGTGTGTGTGTGTGTGTGGTCTTCTCATTTGTTTCACTAGGTCAATATGACAGTGATGAGATTTTACATGGCATCTTTTCTCAATCACAAATTTTGAAGATGCTTAGTACACATCTAATTGTCTCATGCCAAAAAAATACTTGATGTGTCATCTTCCAAACTCTACACACAGATCTCCAAGGAGGGTCAACCTGGTAGTTCGCTCAGCAGACTATTCTACTTTTGAACAGCTGTGATTGTTGGGCTCAGTTGAGAGAGTGTTGGGCCTAGAGTCAGGAAGACTCATCTTCCTGAGTTCAAATGTGGCCCCAGACACTTAGTAGCTATGTGACCCTGGGCAAGTCTCTTAACCCTGTTTGCCTCAGTTCCTCATCTGTAAAATGATCTGGAGAAGGAAATTGCAAACCACTACAATATCCTTGCCAAAGAATACCCAAATGGGGAAATAAAGAGTGGGACACAACTGAAAATGACTGAACAACAATTGCTGGATATTCTCATCTTCCTGATTCTTCTTTTCATTTTTCTTTATATTCTAATTTGACTTTTATCTTGACCTTTGCTTTAACTACTTAAAAGACTAACAGCACTTGAACACTTGATTCTAATATGGCTCCAACACAAGTGGCAGATCATTTAATGTCTGCTAAGAAATAGCTATTCATTTAATTCTTTGTAATATTGTTTGGTTCCCACCATGGTAAGGGCCTAATGATGCTCTTGAAGAAAGCACTTATGATATATGTGTCAGCCTTTGGGTATTCCATAAATCTTTATTCTCCTTCATCTCTTAAACCCAATTTATATTTTTGAACATACTTTTCTGGCCTTACATTTTACATTTCTGTAAACAAATGTCCAAGTATTTAATGCCTAAAACTACACTAAGATTTTTAGAATACTTGACTTGTTTGGGGCTGTCTTGTTGAATACTTCAAATAATTTCTTTGCCTCTTTAGCCTTTACATCAAAGGTATAGATGTCACAGTTATCTTTATGGTGGATCCTTTGCACATGCTCATTCTGAGCTTTGAAAGAGAGTATTACCAATTCTCTCAAGAAATGATGGATATTACTGCCTTTGTGTTCATCATGAAATCAATGCTTCCTAATACTCTTTTATGTCTCTAAGGCAGCAGGTAGAAATAACAAGAGGAAATAATTCATTTTTTTTCCTTTTAGTACAATCGTATTCTTGGAAGGAGAACACCTGAACTGGAAGCCAGACAAACATACTTCTTAGCTATGTACTCAGGGAAATTTATTTAACATCTTTGAGCATCAGTTTCTTTATTTGTAAAATGAGGGTTAGCAATATATATATATATGTATATATATATATGTTTGTGTGTGTGTATATATGTGTGTGTATATGTGTGTGTGTATATAAGTGTGTGTGTGTATATATGTGTATATATATGTGTGTATATATATATGTATGTCTGTGTATATAATACACACACACACACACACACACACACACACACATATATATATATACTCTACTGTCACCACAGGCTTGATATCAGGAAATACTTTCATAAATTTTAAAATTATATAGAGAGTATTACTACCACACTACCACTACTATTACTACTTTTTTTTTATAAGTAAGCTATCATATCTGACTAATGTGATAACTTTCCTAATGGTGTTCTAAATGTACTCACACTGAGAAATAGTACATTTTTATTTAGATTTGGGCTTCCAAATAACAAAAGGAATATAATATTTAGAATCTTAAAACAAAATACTATAAAATATGATAATGTTCATTTGTGTATCATTTCATAATTTGCCCTGCACCTTTTACCTATGCACCTGAGTGCCTTATGTGTTCAAAACATATACCTGAGACATTAAGTGACTCTATCTAACCACAGGCTTGGACACAATACAATAGAACATAAAAAGTCCCTTCATGAAGCCAATATCTCATGGAATATCAATCTTGAACTAATTCCTGAAACTTGCTAAATTTGGGATCTTGCAGATTTGCCAGAGGGAAAATTAGGCCCTTCACAGAATATACTCTCCCTTTTAACCTAGTAATCATTGGCAAGAGAGAATTAATAGTTCTGAATCAAATATCCCATGGAGGCCATAAAGGTTTTGTTCTGAACAATTAACCCTATTTGTTGAAGCCTACTATTTTCCGGAAGTTTATATGTCAAAAATCCAAATTCTCTAATCCAATTAAAAGAGATCAGTTTAATTCCCATTACAAAGATCTTCACATCCATTACATTTGCAAATAGCATTCAATTGTCAATACTTTTATGTAGCAGGAGTGAAACTTTTAGGGTAGGCAATAAAAAGAGAGTTCTCAAGAAAAATGATTCCAAAACAAGTGACCATTTCAATATAAAAAAGAGTACTAGAATTGAAGAGAGAAAACGACAGAGAAGAGACGGTAGTACATGAGGCTGGGTAGATAGGTGAGTGTGTATTGGTTGTATTTTCCAATGATAGAGGAAAGAACATTCTGGGAAAGGTCTTTGGAGAAGTGTTTTCTTGTTTGTTTATGAATCCAAGATTTAAATTTAAACTACTGTTTCCAATTAGTCATGCAACTAAGCATCAGCTTATATGTATAATCACAGATTCATTAAAACTTTACATGACAAGGTACCTTAAAAGCCATTTGCTCCAATCCATTTCTGAAGAAGAATCCTGTGGTCAGTATATGTGAAAAGTGGCCATTTGTCCTTTCCCAATGACAATGTCAGGCTAAGGAACCAGGGGAGGAAACTATTCAAAGTTTTATATACAGTATTTTCTGTTACTGTTACTGTTTTGTTTCCCTGGGAACTAGTGTCTCTAAGGCAATTATGAACATAGGTGTGCTTTGATTTATAGTAGATAATAGATATATTCCTTAAAACTATAATTGAATCATATTTTAAAAGCAATAGGGTTATTCACTATTTAAAGAAGCCATATGGTAAGTTATTCGGTAATATAAATAACCACCTCATCATTATTTGAGGTTTTTGTTCTTGTATCAGTCAGTTAGTTAATATTTATCAATCAACTACTGGGGGCATAGCAGTAAGCTAGATGCTATGAAATCCTTCTTTCCAGATATTTTCAGAAGAATTGTTAAGATAATACATACAGGCTCTTCAACTCCCTCCCACTCTTAGAAGGGAGTTTACATAGCTCAAGGTATAATCTTAGAACTTCTCACAACAAAATATTTTTCATGTTCATCTATTCCCATGGCTTCAGTTAGCACCCTTATGTGCATGACTCACAAATCTATATGTCTACCTTAGCCTTTCCTAAGATTTCTGATTCTCTATTTCCAATCTCTCACTATACATCTCTACCTGGATGTTGCACTACCACCTCAAAGCCAACATGCCTAAAACCTGAATACTTAATCTTCCCTTTTTAATTCATATCCCTGTTTTGGTTAGTTTCACCACCATTCTCAGAAACTTCTAAGTCCAAATCTTGGAAAAATCTACTACTCTTCCCTTCCCTTCATCCTGAACATAGCTCAGAGAATTTAGATCCGTAAAAGACTTTAGAAGCCTAGTCCATTCTCTTCATTCTATAGATAAAGACCCTAAGACCCAGGGAAGTTAAGTGACTTACCCTCAGTTGCATAGGTTATAAATAGTAGACTTCAAACCCATGTCTTTGATTCCAAATCTAGAGTCCTTCAAATTGGTTACTAAGTCCTTTTGTTTGCACTTTTGAAATATCTCTTATCATCTATTATTTTATTTTCTTAACTCTTAGTCCAAATTCTACCACCACAATGATTTTCATATATGTCACTCTGTTTTATACGATAATCATTTATATACTCCTCCCCCCTTCCCATATTTGAATATTAAACCTCTGCCACTATGGTCAACTCACTTGCATTGGTGAGTTCACTCTGGATCCTCCATTTTGAGGGAAGGCCCAGGCCAGCCATCCCATTTCTGTCTCAGCTCTTTTCCTACCCCTGACCTATCCTCTATCACCTTTAATGTGTTTTCTTCTCTGATTATAATGTAAGTTACTTGAGGATGGGCATTATATTTTTTTTGCTTATATATACCAGTACTTAGCTCATGAAACATCTGATAAATGTTGTTAACTTAATCAGGGCCCAACACAGAGACACTTCATAAACGTTTTAGGTTGAGTTGAATGAGAGAACAGTATAAATTGCCTCAGACTACAAGTGTTCTCTAATTTTATGAGGAGGTCAGATATTGAACTTGTGATTTCATTAATATAGGGAACTCCTTATTGGTAACTTATATTATTAGAGGGTTACCTACCTAAAAGTTATATGACAACTAGGGTTACACAGCAATATGTGTTAAGTGGATAGACTTGAACCCATAAAGTCTAGGTTCTGTGGCTGGCTTTCTATACACCACAACATATTACCTCTCTGAGGAGAAGGAACTCAAAATTGTCTATAGTAGCTAGGGAAAGCTCCATATAATGGATAAAAGAGGGAGAAAAATGGTACTGCAATCAATGAAGATAGTATAGGTGAAAGAACTCTCAATACAGTGTTTGATAATTGTAGGGGATTAACATTTTATGCACTTGGGGAAAATCCAATAGCAGCAAGTGACTTGAATTAAATAGAAATATCCCTGGCTTTTAAGCCATTCTTGCCCTTTATCTTTAAAAAGAGGGAATGATGTGTTCATTAGACACATATAATTAGTGTAGAAAAGAATGTTAAAAGATGATTTGAGAAGCTAAGCATATCCTTAGAAGACCTGTAGCTAGTTTAATACATGAGAACCAGACTGAGCTAGATGGTAGGATCAGCAGCTGAAGAACTACGGACCAGAAGCAAGAAGGTCTGGTTAGCCAGAGATCTGACAACACAAAACCAATGGATATGTTTATCTACGTATAAAGCACTTTGGGCTCAAGGAATTTGACAGAAGATACAGGGAACAAGGTAAGGGAGAGGAAGGCAGGAAGGCAGGAAGGTAGAAAGTAGAAGGCAGGAAGGCAGGAAGGAAAGAAAGAAGGAAGGAAGAAAAAAAGAGTGAGTTTTAATAGACTTGTTAGATTGTAAACAAGTCTTGTTGCAGACAAATTTACACATGTATTGCAATGGTCTCTAAAACACTGTGTCTACATACTTTTATCATTTAATTAGCATTAAGCTTTTAACTAGCCTGGAAATTACCCAACACTTTAATGTTAGATGGCTCCATTGAATAGCAAGTTTATTGAAAGTGATGAATAAATTTTTAAAACATTTTTAAAAATCAGAATTTCAATTCTTTTTTTTAATAAATTCAGAATTTCAATTCTTGAAGAAATAATCTTCCCTTTTGTGCAGCAACCCATTCCAACTGAACACACACACACACACACACACACACACACACACTCACAAACTGGACAGCAAAGTCATTGGAGATAAAACAAGGTTAATTTAGTGGGTAAATGATAGGGAATAGAAATGCTATGAATATTACACCAGGGCTTACATTAAACATCTATGAAAATAGTTTTTAGATCACTGTGAAACATGAGGGAAGCTCTCCTGCATCACGCTTAAGGGGAACATTTGATTCTGTGGTAAGAAAGAAATTTCCTCCTGAGCTAATATTACAGAATTTAGGATGGCCTCTAAGGTCCTATCCAGTTTGAAATCTATGATCCTATGAATTATAGGTCCCATTCTTCTGAAGCATTTATCATCAACCTCTGTAGGGGATCAAATATGAAGTTTTAGATCATCAATCTATCCCTGCATGAGCATTTAAATTAATTAGATTTCACAATAAAGTAGATTTAGAAAGACAGAAAATGGCCATAACTAGGAAGACTGTGTCTCAATTCTCAGCTTGCTATCATATGTGTTCCTCAACAGTAACAATCCCGTATATTAAATAATAATAGTAATAGTTAGTATTTAGGCTTTTAAGCACTGTATATATATATATATATATATATATATATATATATATATATATATATATATATATTATGTATATGCATGTATGTACATCAGTTCATCTGATATAGTACTTTATAGTTTACAAGGTATTTCTTAAATCCATTGTCATTTGAACTTCAGAGCAATCCTGTAAGATAGGAAATCTATTTTTTTTTACTGTTTTAATAGACAACAACAATAAAAAAAATAATAAAATAGCTAACATTTATATATTACTCTGTGCCAGGCACTGTGCTAAGTGCTTTACAAATATTAAGTCATTTGAACCTCAGAACAACACTGTGAGGTGGGTGCTATTATTTCCCCATTTTAATGTTGACGAAACTGAGTCCAAATGAAGTTAAGTGACTTCTCCAAGGTCATGCAGCTGGTAAGTATCTGACACCAGATTTGAATTCAGGTCTTCTTGACTCTAGGCCCAAGTACTCCATCTACTAGGCCACTTAGCTGCCTACAGTGCAGAAACTGAGGTTTGTGTCTATTAAGAATATTATTCCCCCCCCCCAAAAGAATATTATCCAAGGATAAAATAAACAACAAAAGAAGAATCAGAAATTTTCTGGCTTCCAGAACAATGTTCCTACAATAATGTTAAGCCTGGTTTATATAACTTACAATCAATGTTTACATATAATAAAAAGATCAGACAGCACTTAAATTCTGCTTTGCCTTGCTTCATGTCTGTCACTAATAGAGGTATTTTTGAACACATTCTATCTACCATGGTATGGGAACTTAGGCTCAGAATCCCTGGAGGGGTATCTTAACTGGTTCAATGGGCAACTGGGAGTCTGGAGTCAGGGGACAAAAAATAAAACAACTCTACACAGCTTCACTTAGTCTTCTATTAAAATGTGGTCAGGGACCTACAACCCACATGGAAGATTTCTCAGTTCTGAGAATTTCAAGATCTACACACTCTCTGCCCTGAGGAGCTCACATTTGGCTTTTAGGTCAATCTAACCTAAAAGGAAGTGCAGTTAACCCTAGATTCCTAGGATCTATGTCTTAGTGTCGAGGACTATAACACCCAATTAAATATGGCAATAAAATATATTTAATATATTTTTAGTCCCTAAAATGGAGTCTTTCCCCCTTAAATCTAAGATTTCATTAAGGTTCTATCTTTGAGCATGTCAATATATCCAAATGTATGAACAGTGGGGATAAGACTTTAACCACAATTGTAGGCAATTTTCCTGTTTAAAAATGCCTAAGATCCAGTAACCCCACATCTCTGCATGTGCACAATGCATGTTGTCACTCCAATTATTTCTGAGGTGTTGATATGAAGGGTCCAAAAAGTCATTAAATGACATCAGGTTGGACGTGTGGAGATGTCCTCTGTTGTTTTTACATTTTCAAGAGCAGACATGAATTCTTTAAATCCTCAGACTCCTCTGCTTAAGGCTTTTTTTTTTTTTTCCCACACTGAATTAAAATACGACATAGGACAGAGGGTGACCCTTATAGCATTTTCCATCTCCTTCCTCTGGCTAACTAAATTGCAAATCCTAGAATGTTAGAGTCTGAAGACATGTCACAAGCCACATTAATCCAGCATTTACCCGAACAAGAATGTTCTCTCCACACAAAAGACCCTATATACAGCATTTGCTTGTTGTGGTAGTCGTGGTTCAGTTGTTTCCTACTCTTTGTCATCCTGTGGACCCTACTGTTTTCTTGGCAAAGATATTGGAGTGGTTTGCCATTTCCTCTTCTAGTAGATTAAGGCAAACAGTAGATAAACAACTTGCTTAGGGTCAAACAGCTACTAAGTAAGGCTGGATTTGAACTCAGGTCTTCCTGACTCCAAGCCTAGTGCTCTATCCACTGACCCACCTAGCTGCCTCCTAGGAAGACAGAAGTTTAGTGACTTGCCCAAGGTCACACAGCTATTCTGAGGCCAGATTTTAACTCAGGCCTTCCTGATTCCAGGTTCAGTGCTCAATCTACTGAGCATCTAGCTGTCTCTAGCAGTTGCTTAAAGACATCTAATTAGAGTTGACTCACAACACCTAGAAGCAGCACATTCTACTTGAGGAATTTTTTTTCACTTAGATATAACAAAAAATTGAAGGCAGTGAAATCTCCTTTCCTAAAATTTAGGATCCATTCATGAGTATGACTGATAGAGATATCAAAAAATCCAAGAGAGATCACTTCTCCCCAAAGATTCTATCATATCTACTTCTGCAAGCATTTCATCTTGATTGATAAAAATTAGTTTTAGAATATATTTTGCCTTGTTATTTCTTTCACTTTTGAAGAGAAACATGACTGCTAAAGTCAGCCAAGAAAGTATTAGCTCTAATCCAGAAGATGAATGGATAACTATATTGCTATATTTTGATTCCATGCCATAATGCTTCCTGAAGTGTTCATGTATTTTCACCTTCTGTCCAAGTGGCTTGCAGGAGATGGATGGCAGCTCTGCTTCTTTTTTCCTCTTACTCTTCATCCTCACCCAAATACTTCCTTTAAGTATTTAAGTGATGCTAGTTCTGGACCACCTTACAAATATGCAGTTTTCATTCGCACAGCTGTTCTACCACCCCATTTATTTTTTTTTCCATTATTCTGTTTGAATTAGGTATACTCAGAGGTTTGCTGGTAAATTTACCAACCAGTTCTCTGAAGAACAAAACAAACAAAACAAAAAAAGTACCCACAACACATTTTTAGGATTAATATACGTTAGCATTTTCTCTATCAATTCGTTATGTCTAGACAGTCAACAAAAGAATGACTCAGGCCTTGATTTGTAGAAATTGTCCATTTCTGAGGTGTAAATGCTTACATTGAAAATTGACAAATCAGCTCTCATTAGTCATTTCCAGTTGGTTCTATAACTATCTTTGGTATACCTTTCCAAGACACATAATCCAAAAATGAATTCATTCTCACCAAGTTTCAAAGATACTTTTAAAATCAAAATTATCTCCTTGTGTTAGGCTCTCTAGTTCACTTTCCTTGTTACCTATACACTATACATTTCTGTATGCTGAGGCCTTGGGTTTTATTGTTAGCTACTTTCTTGTACTGCACACGTACATACACACATATACATATATATGTATATTTGGTTTTCTATCATACTTAATGCATAACTCTTTATAGTACAGAATATGGAAAAGACACATAGGCAGTTATCTTTCAAACTCTTCTTTTTTAGTTTAAAAGTTGTAATGGCAAGCAAAGTGGGACTTCTCGCTGTTTTTTTCTTTTGGAGTGCTCAGCACTAAGGCAATTAAGTGCCTTTGATTGTGTCTTGCCTTTGTTTGAATCAAGAGTCTTTGATTAAATTACAAGTCCTTGATTGGAAACACTAAATGAAGTCTGAGGTTAGCATTTTGCTTTGGGGCTCACTCATTGGAAGAGTGTTCTTGTGATTTAGCTGGAGAAGACTCTAGGTAGCTGTTAAGGAGCCCTTCAGCTTTGAAACCCCAGATGTTGGTGCTTCTCTCTATAGTAACTATGTATGTATTGCTATCGCCAGACAGTTAGAAGCCTGTCTGTCGATTTGTGTTATTTTCTGTGTTTGTAATTTCTGTTTATATTTGCTCTGAAGTTCAGGGTGCTGACTTTTTCCCCTGAACTAAGTGAAAGATATATGCATGTTTAATTAAAGTAAGATTGCTAACTCTTTAAAGTTGCTTTCCTTTTGAAAAGTAGATCAAAGAATCTGTGCTAGCAGCCCTCTTGTGTGCTGGTGTTATTGGCCTTATACTTCCACAGCAGCTGCAAGTAACATTGCTGTTATAAAATCATGTGATTAGATGTGCAGAGCTATTACTTCTTGATAAGCATAATCGATCCCTGAGCAAGACTTGTTATTCCTATGTATTAAACCACAGTTCATAATTGTAAATAACTATTTTAAAAATTATCAATAAAACAATAAGCATAAGGCTCTTGTCTCTTAAATTGTAGCCAATTTTATTTTTATGCTATTGTTTTGGGGTTGCACATTTCATGCATTTTGATTTCCTTCTTCTTGAAAAAATTCAAGATGATCTATATCAAGTATTAATAAAGTATAATATAACAAAATTAATATAGGGTTGTATTAAGAAATACTAAGAAATAACACCAATGTAGTTCATTAATTTTTTTATTCATACCTAAGTGTGCAGTTTTTGGTCCAATTTTCAATATCCCTAAGCCAAAATTTCAAAACTGGTCAAAGACACATTTCCTTAGCCAGGCAATTTCTTGACTATAGGGTAAATCTAGAAATCATGTCTTTGCAATAGCTAGAGGTGTCCATTAAGAAGGATGACTACTATATTGTCCAGTATGGAAAGGTATTGATTTATGTATTGTTTTAAGGATGTAATGAAGGCCTGTGCTGTTGTAGTAGGCATATAAATCACTAAATAAGAGAGAAAAAATTTGAAAATGCAAGTGTTCAAAAAAAAAATCCCAAACAAATAACATGTAAATTGCCAAAAGTAGATGAACTCATCAATAAGTGAAATATAATAATTCATGCCTTGTAAATTTCCAGGGTAGTGAGAAGTAATTTTCAAATGAAAATAAAAGTTGATGTCCTCATCTTATTATTGACACTTTCTTTTGACCTGAATTAATCTATTCATGCCAAATAGGGAGGTGTTTAAGTGTATTAATAACTCTTACCCTTAGTAAGCCATTCAAATAGACAAATATTTCAAAGTATTGATTTAAGGTTTAGGTTTCAACTAATAAGACATATAAATAAAATTGACTTGGGGAAAATAATGAGTATTAAATGGCTCAACAACAGTTTTTAGAGAGTGAATTAGCATGGGGTTCAAATTGTAGGTCTCTACAATGAGAAATATTCTAAGTCAGAGATATGAGATGAGTCAAAATAAACTTTACTCTAGCTTTTCACAATTATTTTCCCAATATACTTGACAGAATCCTAGTAAGGACTAACAATGATGTCACCAAATCATTCCCTCTCTAAACAAACAAAATCCTAAATTAGAAAAGAGAACAGAAGCAGGAACACTGGTAGATGGTAGGGTTCAGTCCCTAGAAGATTTTCTTTAATATCATGTATTACTACTCATGACAGAAATAGGACTACTTGAGATTATACTTTAAGATTATATGACTTTGCTTTGTGATTTCCATAATGTAAGTGTTTTTAATAAACTTTTGTCCTTACGTATTACAGAGCGATTTTATTGTGTCAAGTTTTATTTTTTGGCTTATAGTGTAGGTTGCATTAATATTTCCTGTGCAGGGCTTTGCATTTTGATCTGTAGCTGGGTTTGAACATGTTGTCCTTCCCTAACTCATTTGCAACGACTGGCTTTGTTGAAGTGCCCAGAAGAAGCCTTAGGGCATGGGACACTGAAGAAATTTAAATTGGCCATTGTTTGTAACTTGATCATTATTTAACAAGAACCTCAGAAGATAGAAAACACCTGATAGTTTAGAAGAGATAGTCATTTCACCTTAGGAGGTCGAGTTCTGATTTTTTGTGGAGATTTCCCAGCCAACTCCTGAAAGAAAGGATGACACAGGTGCTGGGCACAGAGTAAGATATGAAGCAATATCTGATAATGGTGAGTAATTCAATTATAATAAATGTCTAGAACTGCATTCATATAGGCTGAGACAGGCACGTATTTATTCCCCAGTGTTTAAAGGGCACTCTTCCTTCCTAGAAGACAACCTAGGGAGAAGTCATTGTTTGGGAGTTAGGCGGTGCCCATCTCTGGAGCTTGCTGATAAGTATGACATTTACTCTGTCAGAGCAACACAATCATTATTCTGTTTTTGTCTCTCCCTGGTTCTTATTGCTCCTGAATATGACCTCTCATGAATGGGTGGGTTGTTCTGCCTGTGGGAAATAAAAGATTCCTTCTGTGACCCCAGTGCTCCTCACAGAGTTGGAGTGACTTGTGACAGGACTGCTTTTATGTCTCCCTTTAATATTCATAGATCTGCTTTCCAGTGTGGAGTAAAATTTTAATATTCAGTGGTATGGTAATTATTCTAAAATATTCATGTAATTGAATCACTGAATCTTAGAGTTGGGAGGGACCTCCATGGTCATTCAGCCCAATGTCTCCCTAAAATATGAAAACTGTCTATAACATCTCTGTGAAAGAGACACGTAGATTTCTTTTGAAGAATTCTTGTGAGAAAGAAATCCATTATCACTAAAATGGTCTATATTCAGACAACTTTAATTGTTAGGAATTTTTTCCCTCATATTGCTTGGAAATCTGGATTTCTAACTTGTGTCCCTTAGTTCTGGTTACCAGCAGGCAGATATTAGCAAACTTTTACGAAAACTATTTGCATTGGTGATCATTTGTGGTTATTTTATAAAGAGGAGTAGAAACAGTGTCCGTTAGTCATTGGACAGTCATAAACCTTTTTTAAATGTCTACTCTATGTCAAGCACTGGGCTAAGAGCTGTGGATAAAGGAACTTGTAGTCTAATGGGTGAAACAATATGCAAATAACTATAGACAAACAAGCTAACATACCTTCCATAAAAAAAAAAAAATGAAATAATCATTGAAGAGAAGGCACCAGAACTAAGCTGGAAAACCTGGGTTGAAATCTCAACTCTAATAATATTTTCTTCCTATGCAATCTTAGGAAACTTAACCTTCCTAGTTTTCATTTTTTTCTCATTTGCAACAAGATGGATAGGACTAGATGACACTTTAATGTCCCATTTTAGCCAAAGTTTGCTGGAGCCAGCTCCCACTAACTTTAAGAGCATGTTTGAAAATATTTTGGGAATCAGCAAATGCCACAAATTACAACTTGATTTATTGTTTTGATTGTCTAGACCAGGGGTGGGGCACTTGTGGCCTCCTGGACACGCGTGGCTTTCTAGGTTCTTGGGTTCAGCCTTTTAACTGAGTCCAAGTTTTACAGAATAAATCCTTTTATTAAGGGAATTTGTTCTGTGAAATTTGGATTTAGTCAAAGGGCTGCACTTGAGGACCTATAGGACCACATGTGATCTTGAGTCCTCATGTTCCCCAGCCTTAGTCTAGACTTAATAAAATGATAGAGAAAATGTTCATAAGGCAGATTAAACTTTAAAGTCAATTTTGAGCATATGTAGTTTTCTGTTTCTGGAGAGCCAGTTGTTAAACATTTGTCAGCACACTCCTGTTGTCAGCCCTAAAATTTTGATCCCAGGTTCCATATTTCATCTGGTCTTCTTGTCTTCTAAGGCACTTTTCCTTTTTTAGTTACTGTTTTATGCCTCACCATTATGTAGTTTAACTCACCTATTTTATTCTAAGAAGCATGATAGAACCAATTCTTCATAAAGTTAAAGGTCCAAATAGATTTGTTTTAATATGTTAATTTTTGTTTACAGGCTTTAGAAGGCAAGGAAGCTAAATAATTAAAACAAACAAACAAACTTTACCACAAATAAGAAAGACAAATAGGACATGGGATTGCAACTCTAGTGTCCTTACTAAATTTAGAAAATTGAAGGTTTTTATTTTTTAAAGTTCTTCAAGAATAGAGCTATGCCATCTGATATTAAAGTAATTCCCAAGAATACAGCAGAATGCATATAATTAGGTGTTAATATTCACTGGTTGCACAGATACAATTAAAAGAAATTGCATAAAACACAGTGTCAGACCACAGGTTACACTAGCGACAAAGGAACATTAAGGTTCAAAATATGGCCTGTGCTTCATACAGGCTCTTTGACTAAAGGCAAGTCTCTTAACTTTTTGGTGCTCCTGGTAATACCGTAAGACTAAGTTAAAAGTGAGTTAGCAATCTACATAGGCAGAGGCATTACCACCCTAATGAAATAAGTTTCAAATACATAAAAATTTGAAAAAAAACAGAAAAGGGTGATACAACTAATGACTGGCATCTATTAGTGAAACACGCTCAAGCTAATTTTATGATGTTACCCTCTGCAAGTGTGTGTAAGAGAATCTACTGTAAAAAGCTTAGACTTAACTCAATTTTAATTTGTAGAATAATACTTAACACTTAAGGAAAATCACTGAACTCTTCACTATATTCAAAAAGTGGGATAAATTATAAAGCAGGGATGTCCAACCTTAGGTTTTTGTTGAAACAATAGACAATATATTTTGATTTGCCGTTTTAGTGAGGGCTCTGGGGTAGCTTGGCTTGGTTTACTAAGGCATTTATGTAAATTTTCTATAGTTGTAGGGGGGCCCGAATAAATGGCACTGTGTGCCACATCAGCTCTGTTATAGACTATAAAAAAGCTTGACTCTAAAACAAGAGGCTTCTAAAAAATTAAGACTCTCACTAATTTTTTTAAATTCAAGTGAATTCTTACAAAATTAAAAAAAAACCTAAAACTAAAAACTAACATATGCAGTAGGCACTTTAATTTGGAAACAGCACTAGAGGTCTAAAGTTGCATTGTAAGATAGACGTAAGTACTTGGGGATAGAGTTGTATGCAAATAATTTGACTGCTACCATAAAGAAAAATAAGGATTTAAGACAAATGGAGAACGTGCTATAGTACAGATAGCATGCTTTTTTTCTGTCCTAAGTTCCTTTCTTATTAGCATTCAAAATACCTCTTTTAGATGAAACACTTCAAGAGGATTAGCACCATCTTTTTAAAGATGTTTTATACAGCTCCCACACTTGCAATTGCTTAATAAACACAAGTGATGATCCACAAGTTTTCTCCATTTCTGTCTTAAGTTTCCTCCCATATTATCTTAGAATCCAGATGTGCAGCGTGACCATGGGCAAGTCACTTAACCCTATTGGCCTCAGTTCCTACTCTGTAAAATGAACTGGAGAAGGAAATGGAAAACCACTCCATATCTTTGCCACAAAAACACCAAACAGAATAACAATATGGATTATTGGATATGGAATGATATGGAATATTGGATATGACTCAACCAAAACAACAACATATACACATATCTACACACATCTACAGACAGACAGAAGGAAAAGTGATGGGGGGAGGGGATAATTAATTTCAAAGTCCACTAAAGTGCTCTTATATTTCCTATATTCCATATTATATAGATGACTATGGGCTCTTGATGGCTGGGTCAGTAAAGTGAAATATTTGATCTCTTGCAAGCCTTACTAGGATAATATGATTTTGATTTTTGCCCAATGAGAGACTCTATGTTTGATCTATAATCTCACCACAGTACGAAGAAAAATATGATTGAAAATGTAAGACAATACCATGAACTAAGAACAAAATATTGCTGCAAAATTGCTTAATTAATTTTTACAAAAGAAGCAAAGACTTTCAAAGGAAACTGGAATTGAAAGGGATTGGTAATAGTTTCTCTCCAGTGCATTACAGACTTCTTGAGATAAAAATAGAAAAACAAACCAAACAAACAAGCAAAAAGAGAAACCACTGTTATGCCTTGTCATAAAGAAGAAAGAAATGTTATGGGTATGACAATATAAAGACAGAGGTACAGATGATTGGAAAATTCTAGCATTTAATGATTGAAATCAGTTTTCATCCAAGGCTATGCTAAAAACCACCATCAGAAGAAGTCAAGGATTGACAATGAAAGCTAGGTACTTTAATTAAACTTTTTAAAAACAAAATCTTTAACGTTTTAGCTGGATTTATTACTTGTAACATTTCTGGAAGTGTTTTCTCTGTTGATGGAATTATTGACTGTAATGGCAAGTAGGGTGGGACTTTTTGCTGTGTTTTGTTTTGGAGTGCTTCTCAGCGCTAAGGCAATCAAGTGCCTTTGAGTCTTTCCTTTGTGTCAGTCAAGAGTCTTTGATCAATTGGGAGTCTTTGATGATCTGCTTAAGTCACAGGAAGGCCTGTGGGTTTGAGTCGAATGGTTGTGATACTCTCTGACCCTGAAGGAGTGTATATACTCTGAGGTTAGCATTTTGCTGGGGGCTCATTCATTGGAAAAGCGTTCTTGTGATTTGGCCAGATGAGACTCTGGGTATCCATTAAGGAACCCCCCACCTTTGAAAATCCAGATGTTGGTGCATCTTTCTTTGGTGACTATGTATGAATTGCTATGGTTAGACAGAAACCTGTCTGTTGATTTGTGTTATTTGGTCTGTTTACATAATTTCTGCTTGTAATTTCTGTTTGTATTTTCTCTGAAGTTCAGGGTGCTGGCTTTTTCTCCTGAACTAAGTGAATGATATATGTATGTTTGATTAAAGTGATATTTTAAAGCCCTTAAAGTTGCTTTCCTTAGAAAAGTGGATCAAAGTACCTGTGCTAGAAGCCCTCCTGTGTGCTGGTGTTATTGGCCTTACATAGCCACAGTAGCTGCAAGTAACATTGTTGTTACGTTGACTCTAATAAATATATTGATATGCCAAAAAGCTGAATTGTTGTGGAATTAAAGAAAATCCCTAACATAGCACTATATGTAATGCTACAGAGATATAATATCCTAATATGGCCTTACAGCATGTCACCAATTATAAAAAGTTAAGAAATTTATCCCAGAGATGGAAATAAATATGCTTTAATGATATGATAATTAACTTGATTTTAAATCTTACTAAAAAAATTATGGGTTATACAGGTTTGACTTTGAGAAAAAACAATGTTTATCTGAAATACATTTAATATCTAATAAAATAAAAGTGTGCTTTAATAATGAAAATGGAAGAACATATGTCAAAATTTTATAAACAATGCAAAGTTGTTTAAAACATGTGAGGACACCAAAAGAAGGACATACTGAATTTTTAAAAATAAGATTAAAAAGTCTTAAGGTTTATTGTTTGCCAATACATTATTTTTTTCTTTGTCTAAGTTGATGTGTATACCACCATAAATATTGACTTCTATGCACTGTATACAAGAATAATTTAGCTAAATTACTATTTGCATAGACATAAGTATACAATATTATAGATGACATAGATAAGGAGTGAAATAGCTATCTAGAGGGAATAGGGCCTAGACCAAGGTTGGAGGGGAGTTCCTATCCCAGTGAAAACAAAGGTCTAGGCCAGAGGTGGGGAGCCTGTGGCCTCAAGGACACATAGGGCCCTGTAAGGCCTCAAATGCAGCCCTTTGACTCAATCCAAACAACTTGTTCCGTGAAGTTTGGATTCAGAAAAAGGGTGGCACTTGAGGACCTGGAAGGCCACATGTGGCCTCAAGGCCCCAGGCTCCCCACCCCTGGCCTAGACCTTTGTTTTCACTGGGATAGGAATGCCCCTCCAACCCCCCTCCCCCACCCCCCACCAGAAACTCCTGCCAATGCAGGCTGATAGCTTTTCCTACCTTTTAGTTTCAGGGTAGAAGTTCTCAAACTTTTTGGTCTCAAGAAGCTTCTACATTCTTAAAAATTATTAAGACCCTCCCAAAGAGTGTGTGTGTACATGTGTGTGTGTGTGTGTGTGTGTGAAATATCTACTGATATTTATCATTTTAGAAATTAGAACATCTCACTGTTGTGAAAATAGTTTTGATATCATGGACTTCTAAAAGAATTTCAGGGTCCACCAAAGTCCCTACCTAGACCACACTTTAAGAACTACATGTTTAGAGTATTGCCTAGAACGCCAAGGAATTAAGTGATTTGCCCAGGGTGACAATTGAACGTAAGATGTGAACTAGGTGATTTTGAGTTTCAAGGACAACTCTTTATTCATTTTATCAGGATACCTTTCACCATCTTTCTTTCTCTCTCTCTCTTCCTTCCTTCTTTCCTTCCTTCCTTTCTTCCTTCCTACCTTCTTTCCTTCCTTCCTTCCTTCCTTCCTTCCTTCCTTCCCTTCTTCTTTTTTCTTCTCCTCCTTCTTCTTCTCCTTTTTCTTCTTCTTCTTTCTTTCTTTCATACTTTCTTCCTTCCATTCTTCCTCCCTCCCTCCTTCCTTCCTCCTCCTTTCTTTCTTCCTTCCTTTCTTCCTTCTTTCTTTCTTCCTATATTTCTATCATCTATCTTTCATTTATCTACCTTATCGATGTTAGTTGTGAAATTGAATTGACTACACTAGTGAAACTTATTAGAGCTACAGATGCTATCTGTCAACAACGCTGCTGTATAAGCCACATGGTTTTAGTCATATGTAATGATGGAAATTCTATTTTCTTTTTCTCTCCAGATGGCATCACCTTTTATTTTTTTTTGTGATTAAAAAGGATATAGCCTTATGTAGAAACTTGGGTTTTGAAAATGTTGCACTATATTTTAATGATAGCCTCCAAAATTGAAATCTCTATATCAAAGCAAATCTTTAGTTACCTAATATGCATTCATATGCGTGTACACACATATACCCATATAAATATACATGCACATTTTGGTTCAGTCATTTTTTCAGTCTGACTCTTTGTGATTCTTTTTGTGGTTTTCTTGGCAAAGATATTGGAGTAGCTTGCCATTTCCTTTTCTAGCTCATTTTACAGATGAGGAAACTGAGGCAAACAAGGTTAAGTGACTTGCCCAGGGTCACACATCTAGTAAGTATCTGAGGCCAGGTAGGAACTCAGGAAGATGAGTCTTTCTGACTACAGGCCCAATACTCTACCCACTGGGCCACCTAGCTGCCCATATACAGACACATATATACACACATATGTGCGCAATTATAGGTATACAAATTAGTTATAGTTATATGTATGTGTGTATCACTCAAAGAATCAATAAACATTTGTTTAATGCCAGGCAACTTCAGGGTAAATACAAACAGAAATTACAAACAGAGACCATATAAACAGATCAACATTTCTGTCTAACCAAATCACAACATACATCGTTAGCAGAGAAGCACCAACATCTGTCTGGGTTATCAAAGTGGGGGGCGGGGGGCTATTTCAACGGCTTGCCCAAGTCTCGTCACCCATAGTCTTTCAATGAGCATACCCCAAAAGTCAAACGCTAACCTTCCGGTACATATACCGTGTTCAGGACCCCGAGGGCTCAAGGCTCACCATTTAGGGTCTGGGAAATCTCTAAAACCAGAGTGTGGGAAAGCTCCAACCACCTGCACCACACCATATACAATTCAATGACTCTCCATTGTCTTAGTGCTGAGAAACATTCCAAGACATAAAAGATTCCACTTTACCTGCCCCATTCAAACAAAGGCCAGACTCATTCCTCCTTAAGAGAGGAATAGCAAAAAATCCTGCCCTGATTACCACTACAGTATGCATATGTATAGAAAGAAAGACAGACAGACAGACAGATAGATAGATAGGAAACATGGCTTTGGGAATAGGTAGCCAGCCTCAGAAATTAGGATAGTTTGTTTAATTCCTGCCATTAACCCAAATTAGCTGTCCAATCAGGAGTGAGTCACTTAAACTCTGAGTGCCCCAGAAAGCTAAGAAAGTTGAAGATCCTATCTACATTCATAGAGGAAATTTCCTCCCTGGGACTTTAAAATACCGATGAAATCAAAGTATAAAAAAATCCATTGATACACCAAGTTGTAGCATTTTTGTTTGTTCCTTTAAAGAATATTATTTACTTTCATGGATTTTCATTGTAACATTTCACATTATAGAGTTATACTAAAATTTTCTGTGTTCTCTTTTTTATCACTTTGCAGGTGTTTCAGTTACATGTTACTCTGGAAAAAATGAAGCATGACTATATGATGAGCAAGCAGTAGTTAAGTTTGAGCTTATAATGGAAAACACTGACAGATCTTCAAAGTTGTTAAAGAAAACATTCTTCTTCCCTTGTTAGGTAGCTAGAGTAGTAGTAATGTACCAGGTGTGCTTGGGTTGTGGCTAAAGAAGCCAAACTAAATAGTATGATTTCCAAAGTGCAACAGTTTTCTGAATTACACCACTAAGCGAGTCAGTCAGAATTTCCCAGTGTCTCTTCAAAGAAATATGTGTTTTTAAAAGGCAAAGAATTTTGTTCCTGTCTGATCTGGTCAAATTCAACAAATATTATTAAGTGCCAGCTGCATACAATTACAGCACTGAGGGAGATACAAAGATTAGCCAAAACATAAATCTCTTTCCTCTTAGAACTTAAAGTCTAGTTGAGAGATAGGGCACATTCACAATGAATTATATTGAAGTGTAATACATCATAAAGACAGAAGAAAGGTATTAATACAATGCTATGTGAATTCCAATGAGCAAACCTTACTTGGGGCAACAGGGAAAATTTCTGTGAGGCGTCAGTGTTTGAACTAGGCTTTACAGGGTGGATAAGAATTGAGCTATAGAAGAAAGAGAAGGACAGATCTGATCTGCTGGTTAATATCCAGGATCCCTGGTATCATGGCTAAAGTTTTAAAATCAGACCTCTAATAAGGCATGTTTATTTTTGAATCAGCCTCAGTATGACAATACTCAACTTTTCATTCACTTCAGTCATATTCAGTAAGTTGCAAAATTGTATTTTCTTCTGTCTTTACAATTCCTTTCTCCACTTCTCTTTTCTCATTCAACCACTACCACCCTTATCACTTCTTGCGTGGACTATTGTAAGATCTTCCTGTTTCTTACCCTTGCCTTGAGACACTCTCCACCTCAATCCATACTCCACACAGTGCCCCATTTTTTTTTCTGCCCATGTCACACACCACCACTCAACCTTGCCCCCCCTCCCCCACCCAACAAGTGAAAAACAAAAACCTAAATTACTAATGAGGGCACAGTCTCTGGGAACCCCCTTGAATCTGGAATACAGTCTCTGGGAGCCCCCTTGAATCTGGAATACAGTCTCTGGGAGCCCCCTTGAACTGTCCTTGAATCTTCCAACTAGATCTTACAATCTTTTCTGAGAACCGGGTTCTGAGAGAGCTCCACGAAGGTCATTATGTAAGGAATTTCTGTCCATTTTCTTTCTCGCTGACAATATAATTTTAACTGTAAAAGAGTATTTTATTGTAAAGTCCCAAAATAAGGCCACTCTTCATGGTCTTCTAGGCGATATTGTGGCCAAGCAGTATTGCAAAGGTATATCAGCTTTTTCTTTTTAAGTTCTTTAGAGAACTTAAATTTTTTCCAATTTTGTAAAAGACATCCCAAGGGTGAATTTTTGGGGATTGAGGAGAATTGACCCATTGTGGGCTTGAGGGGCTGGAAGTCCCTTCCTCTGCAAGGAGGATCTGGGAGTAAGTCTCAAAGAGAAACAAAGCAAGACAGGAAAAAATAAACACAAAAAGGTACCTGAGATTTTCCCATTCCCTAGTGCTGAGAGAATTGGGAAAATTGGGGTGCACTTCAGGATAGGGCATCTGTCCTTGTCCTCCATGCTTCAGAAGGTGTGCCCAGGTCCATGGCCTTGAACATAAACCACTGGACCGAGAACCTGAGAGCGTCAGGCTGAGTCTGAGACAGCGAGCAGCTGTCTGACCTACTGGGGACCTGGGAAGTCAGGCCTGAAAAGCATTTCCAAAATGCTTGGAGAGTGAGAAGGGGTTGGGATAGTGAGAGGCTTACCTTCCAGTCTTGGCTGGAGAAAAACTTGAGATGAGCAGTATTTCTGGTCAGGGAACCAAAAATGAAGAGGTTTTCCATAAAAATGATGATGGTTAGGGGAACTATAGGTTTCTAGGGGTGCTCGAGACCCCAAAATACCGACAAGCTGGGTCCTGCCAAAAGAATTCAACTCAAGCCTTCTCAGCCAAGGGAAAAGAGAAAGTTTATTAGGGATTCACCATAATGGGCTGTCTTAAGAAATCCCCCCCTTTGTGACACCTGTTTCCACAAGCAGGCCAGATTCAACCTACTGAATTAGATTGAATCTGAGCACCTTCATGGAGGCAAGATGGATATTATATGCACAAAGATTGTAGGAGGGATTGAGGGGTTGTCTGGGGGGACTAGAGGAGGGGTTTAGGGAGGGTCTTGAGGGGAAGTCTAAGGAGGATAAGGTGGGGTCAGAGTCCAGGAACCTAGAGAATGGGATCAAGGGCAGGAAGTTCCTGAAGGAGTATCAAGGTTAGGAAGTAACTGAAGGCATGCATATCTAAAGTAACAATAGAAGGCAAGGTTTAGGTCTAATGATAATGTGAGGCTATAGTCTTTGGGAAGTAACTGAAGGCATGCATATCTATAGTTAACAATAGAGGGCAAGGTTTAGGCCTAATGATAATGTGAGGCTATAGTCTCTGGTGAAGGCCAGATGTAGTTGGAAGATTCAAGGACAGTTCAAGGGGGCTCCCAGAGACTGTATTCCAGGTTCAAGGGGGTTCCCAGAGACTGTGCCCTCATCATTACCTCTTGGATTAAATAGGAATTCTGTAGTCTACAATTTTAAATTATCTGAAACATGGTCCCTTTCCAATTTTCCAGTGTCTTCTTGCCCGTTATTTCCTTCCATGGACTTTATGGTACAGCTTATTATCCTGCATGTTACTCACATATGGATCAATCTCCTTTCTCTTTCTCTTTTCACAGACTGTACTTTAGCTTAAAATGTTCTTGCTCTTCACCTCCATTTCTTAGAATTCCTGGTTTCCTTCAAAATGCAGCTCAATCATTGCCTTCCCCAGAAAGACTACTCTGTTCTCTCTAGTTACTAGCTCACTCTCTCACAAAACCACCTTGTTTTTATTTTGAATATAGACATATAACATATAACATACATTTTGCTTCTACAAATTAAATGAAAACTCCTAGACAGAAAAGTTTTATATGTGTCTTTTTATCACATTGTCTAGTCTGATACCTAGCACAAAGTAGGCACTTAATACAAATAAGTTGATTGATTAATTACTAGCACATTTTCCTTCATTATTTTTGGCAAATATGTAAATACACAGATTTTTTTTTTAGTTTTTTTTGGTTGTTTTGTTTTTTGTGTTGGGAGGATTGTTATGAAGGGTACAATTGAAATTTATATTTTTCTCACAAATAAACACATAGAAATACAAAATATTTTAACCATCAAACATCCATTTTTGGGGGGAGGGTTTGAAGAAAAGTATTATTTCTACTAGTGTCTAAATACAAAATAATTTCTATATCATATAACCTGCTCCATGTTATGCCTTATGTAATTGGATCATCATGTCTACCTTCTCCCCACTGATGAGTAACCTGGTTTCCTTCCTCCCTTGCATATCCCAGATCAACTAAGTAAGCTTTTGCCTCATGTTACCAGCCTACATGCCACTTTATACTATGCAGCCAAGAATCTATCCTGCCATGTTTTGTTTCCCCCAATTAGAGTGTGAGCTTTTAAGGGCAAGGACTCTCCTGCTTATTTGCATCCCCAGAGCATAGAACAGTGCCTGGTATATAATAAGGATTTAACAAATACTCTATCTGTGTATTAGAAAATTAAGTATGCCATACAACAAAACATCATACAACATTTACTTTAATAGAAATTATTCTAACTTTTCCTCCATCAGAAATATCTTGTTTTATTCTGCTTTATGAATATATATAATATATATATTATTTACACATATTTAATGTACCCACTTCAACTACTTTCTGTGCTATAACATCCATCTTCCCCTGAAAATTAGAAGGATGTAACTGTCTTCAAAACAATTAAAGTAAGGGTTGCAGAAAAGAAAGATCAAGAAATTCAGTCAGCAGCCTTTATCTTGTGGTTTCTGTAGATGAGCTGATGTTGCTATCTTGCCAAGTGCAAATTGATTTAGATTTCAATTTACATTTATGTTTGGATTAGGGGGTGAAATATCAATGAAATGTGAAATGTGAACATTGACACTGTAAATACTAACAAGTGAAAATCCCAAACCCCAAATGATTTTGAAGCATGCTGTAAAATCCTTCAGCACTAAATACAGGAGTAAAAGAAGAAAAAAAAAACTTTAAAAAAGAGTAGCGAGGTCTGGCTGTTCTTCCCCTGACACTTCGGGGTTCTCCTTGGTATAAAAAAAATCATCTGGAAAAAAATCAAAGGGAAAGAATGTGCTTTAATTCATTTAAATTTTTTTTTAATTAAGATTTCAAACTATCCACCAAAATGAAAGACATAGGAATTATTTCTACCTTTAATATACATTATTTTTATGATATCGCAGCACTAAATTTGATAAATGCTCCCAAGTTAATCACCCATACAGGACTTCCTAAATATTACTCTGACATTGAATGCTATCCCAGCAACTTAACAGTATAAAAACTGGAAGGCATATTTATAGCCCAATCCAGATGGACAAAAACAAAGTGTGATTATTCCTTCAAAAGTCGACCTTTGCATGCAGATTAAAATGGATTGCTTCCAAGACACAAATGGAGAAATGAACTCAGTTCCCCAATTGTCGTCTCTTCATTATAACACCATTGGACTTGGTTTAGCGCTGTGCTAATTAGTGACACGTCTGTGTTAAAAGTTGGACTCGCTGCCTCATTTATGGAGTGGCAGCAGGAAGAGTTGTTATGAAACTAATTACAGCTATCAGGGATGGTTCTATTTTAAGCTGCCTGTGAACTGGGCAGCTTCATAGAAGCAAATAAAAGTGAATTCAACATTGACAATGAACAGCTCTATGAAAGGACAGCAGTATAAGTGTATTTTATCCTTTCTAGGTGAGAGGGACAACTGGAATGCTTCCTATCCTCAAAGTCCATTGCAATTTTGGAGTATGGAGCTAATCTTCATTGTTTATTTTTCCGCTTGGATAATAGGGATGATAAGAAACTGTTAGGTTGGAATCTTTTTTTTTTTCCTTAATGTAATCATAGATTAAAAAAAAAATCAGCAGAAGAAATGTAAGCTGGTATCCACACCTTGGAATCATTCATTCTCCCCATAAATGACATACCTCAAATTGAAGGGTACTTTATAGAATGTAATCCACAAAATGCCAAAGGGTGGCAGTCATCAACTGGAATTTTATGGCCTAGACAAGGGGCCCAGAACTTGCAACCTCAAGGTCACATGTGGCCTTCTAGGTCCTCAAATATGACCCTTTGACTGAATCCAAATTTTACAGAATAAATCATTTTATTAAGGGGATTTATTCTGTGAAGTTTGGATTCAGTCAAAAAGTCACACTTGAGGACCTAGAGGGCCACATGAGCCTCGAGGGTGCAAGTTCCCCTCCCCTGTCATAGACTCTAAATTTTGAATACTCTAGATAAGCTATACTTATGAGAGGCAGAGTGGCAGAGTGACTTCAAACTTAGGAAGATCTAGGATCAAATCCTACTCCTGACTCATACTCACTTTGCCACCCTTGAAAACTTAGTGAAACTTTTGTTTCCCTAGGAAGAACACTAAAACTTTTCATTGGCAGAATGGTCAATAATCTGATTTGCTAGGGGAAGTTTCCTTACTGGGAGTTGTTTAATCGATCCAGATCTTATCCCATCCCACCCCACCTCCCTACCCTCACCAAAAAAATAAAAATAGAAACTTGATCAAAGGATTTCTTTTCTAGCCATCATACAACACAGGTTTGTTCAGAGTTTTCAACCATATCTAACTCTTTGTGTCCCCATTTTAATTTTTTTTTGACAAAGATACAGAACAGATGTTAATGTCTCTTCTTGTAAAATAATTTTTAACTTATTTTCATGTAACAATTTCCAAGGTTTAACTACCGATATTTTGGTAGATAGTACATTAACTAAGCACTTCTCAAACATACATAGGGGATTGGAGTCTACAGGACCTGTCCACAATTGTCACAATATATGAATCTCTTTTTTTCCCCCAGCATTTCAGAAACTATGAAAGTTGGTAGAAACCAAAAGCCTCTGAATTGTTGTCACAATGATGGCCAATCACCTCAATGTTTTACACTGAGTATTCAATTAAATATCTGCTGGATAAATGAATAAAGGAATGAGATTTATGATAACATGTTGATTGTCTTATAATTGAGAAGAGATATCACTACAAATCAATACAAATCAATAAACTCACTTAACCCTGATTAAATACTTAAGTATATTATTTCCAACAATTAATAATCTATACCCATGAACATAATCACAGGTTTCTAGATTTAAAGCTAGGACAATGATTGCAGTGAGAGGTGCTGCTTTTTGGTTGAGCCTCACGAGACAGAAAGCTCTGGATTTGTTTTGAAACTTGAGGTTGAATCTGGCTTTGTAATTTACCACGTATGTGACTTATATTTTTGTTGTTGCTCAGTCTTGCCCAACTCTTTGTGACCCCATTTGGGATTTTCTTAGCAAAGATACTGGAGCAGTCTGCCCTTTCCTTCTCCAGCTCATTTTATAGATGAGGAAACTGAGATGAACAAGGTTAAATGACTTACCCAAAGTCACACAGCTAGAAAAAATCTGAGGCCAGATTTGAACCACAGGAATGAGTCTTTCTGACTGGCACTCTATTCACTGTGCCACCTAGTTGCCCCTCAACATTTGTTTAGGCTTATAATATCGTTGGACTTCATTTTTTTTTTAAAAGAGAAATGAGGGAACTGAATTAGATTTTCTCTAAGGTATTATAAGTCCCTAAGTTCTCTAAATGTATAACTATAACTCTCCAAGTACTTTAAACTTTAGGGAATGTAGATCGCATAGCTATAAAGTAATTTGAATTTTAGTGTTTAAAGAGATACACTAAATATAGCATTCCTCATCATTTATTTTTCCTTTCCAGTAGTTTAAATTTTTTAAGTTGTATAAAAAGAAAGACAACTATATTGCATCTATTATAAGAATAGGAAATTTGACAGGTTATCTCTGGAATATCATATATACATATGCATTATATATATGCAATATAATGTTGCAAAATAATAATTTGTCATATAATATAATAATTTAAAACATAATACTGCAATATAATGTTCAAAATTATATTGCAGTGTTTCATATATGCATATATATGTATATATGTGTGTATATACATGTATGTATATGTTCAAAATGCTTTAGTGATCCCTTGATTTTAACGTCTTCCCACTGTTGACTTTTTCCAACTTATCTATATAGTTGTATGCATGTTGTCACCTTTAAACTCTGAATCCCACAAAATCCTTTGCCTTTCTTTATATCCCTGTTACTTATCACATTACCTGGCACATAGTAGATGCTTAATAACTCATTAAGTGGCTAGATTGAATACATCAAGAATGTCAGAATTTTGTTACAATGAATACCCTCTCCTCTGATGGAGACTGTAACTTTGCTCTAATCTAGTAAATGATCCTGGAAACTTTGTGGGTTTTGATCATCCTACAACCAACTGTAGTATTAATGTTATCAAAGCTCTTCCCCACCCATTCAGTAGGCCTCAAGTGGGGCTAGGTTGTAAAGCTTGATTATATCTTTGTTTGTAAACAGGCCTAAAGCCTCCACTTACTAGGGACTGAGCTGATTTGGGGGTGAAGTCCTCAGGGCCCTAAGGGGAGTTGCTAAAACCAGAGCCAATGGTATGTGTACCGAGTTCTAGTCAATCATGAATTTAGCCAATCAGAGACCTGAGTTCTAGACCATTGGATGCCCTAGGACTATATATATAAAGAGAGCCCAGAACTGAGAGCAGCAGAATCTGAAGAGAGCTACAGGAATAGAAATTCAGCCCAAGGAGAAGGAGCAGGAACTTTGAGTCAAAGCTGCACAGAGCCAAGAGTGGAAACCAGGGAACCGCAGAGAACTAAGGGAGAGAGAGAATGCAGGCAAGCAGACAGTTAGGATTCATGAGTGTTTACAGGATGGCCCTAGTGGGGGAGGAAGGTTACAGGACGACTTGGTTCCTTGCCATAATACTGTGTTATAATTTCCTTGTTGCTACACTGAGGTGGGCTTACTAGTTTTGCAATATAATTACTACTACATCAAATTGGAATTACTGGTCTTAGGATTGGATTCTCTCCTGTCTAAATAAATGTTATACTTCCTCTGCCTTCTACCTAGAGAATTTCTTATACTTTGCAATTCTGAACCATTTGGGCATGTTCATTGTCATCCTCGAGGTTATGAATCTTGCCTTATTGATACACCAAAATGATGGTGAACCACTCCAAAACTAGCTGGGGTGCTAGATAGTAAGTATAACAATGGAGCATTATACCAATCATTAATTTTTGGTAGTATTTGACAATGTTTTCCCAACATGGGCATAGCCTTCAAAAAGCGCAGTAACACCTCTGTATGTCGGTGAGGCATCAGAGTAGTATTTTAATGGAAGACTTATTTATATACCTATTTATAAGAACAAAGTAATAATGATGTTTTTCCCATTAGACTTGCAATTTTATTGGTATGTCAACGTTCAATATGTGAACTCTTGTTGCGACAATTTGGCTAACAGCTGTTGTGGGGAGGTGAAAGACCAACACAAGCCCAACAACAAGAACTCTTCCAGCACAGGTTCTTTGATCTGCTTTACTAAGCAAAGTAATTTTAAGGGGTTAACAATCTTATTTCAATCCAACATGGAGATATCATTCAGCTAGTTCAGGAGAAAAAGCCAGCACCCTGAACTTCAGACCAAATACAAACAAGTTACAAACATACACAATATAAACAGGCCAAGTCACAGTTCATAGTTACCAAGAAACCATCAACATCTGGGTTGAAGAGCCAGGAGGCTCTTACAGAGGTGGCACAGAGTCCCACACCAACACTCCTCCAGGAGTGAAAGCCTCAAGCAAATAGCTCTATTCTTTCTTTTCATAAAGTCTTTGGACATCATCAGATGTGATCTGAGTGACCAGAACGTAGGTGCCTACTATTGGCTCTGGTCTTAGCAACTCCCATTAGGACCCTGAGGGCTTCATGCCAACATCAGCTTAGCACCTAGTAGATAGGGGTTTGGGCCTGGGGCTTTGCATGTAGTAAGGCTCAATCAAACACACTTAATTAGTTTAGCATTCTAAAGAAGTAAAAATGTCCCTCCTTAATTGATATTACAACTGTCAATGCAGATATGTCCCTGGGTTCACACTTAGAATCTTAGAGAATGACTAGAGGAACTGAGATTCAGATGACTTACTCTGGATCACACAGCCAGACTGTGTCAGAGGAAGAAGATGAATCCAGGTCTTCCTGAAACTAAAGCCAGCTCTCTATCCCCTTCCCCATGGCTGTCTTGTCAGGGAAAGTAAGGATCATCAACACCATTATCATAATACCTACCAAAAGCAATCTCTTTATCCATCATGGTAGAAAATCGATTGAACAATTCCATCAACAGAACAAGGGCTTTTGATATTTTTACTTGTGTCTTTCAAACCTTTAGAAATCTAGCTTGGCCTATAGAGCCCTATTTAGGAAATGCTTTTAAATGCATAAAATATATCTAATTATAAATGAAATAAATTATATTAAAATACAGTTTGTATGCTGAATGTCTGCCATTATGTGTAATAAAATGATGATTCTAATAACTATAGTAATTTCAAAGTATTGATGAGTATAAATGATAATTTGAAACATCTATAACTGTAATGTGATATGTAAATTATTATTATTATTGTAGATGAGAAAGTCACAGGTCCTCCTAATACCACCGTGATTTGTTGCTTATAATTATAATTCTTAAAATCCTAAATTCCAGTTTAAAATTAAGGAATATAAAGATACACACACACACACACACACATAAATCGTCTTTTCCTGAACAAGTTCACAGATCCCCAAAATCATCCTAAAAGAGGTTTATTACCCTAGATTAAGAACTCTTTCCATAGAAAATTGAATATAACTATTTTCATGCACCCCATATTAAGAGATGAGAATAAGATCATGATGATTAATAATAAGCTAAATTATATTAAATAGCTTACCTTTTGATATAAACTGGGTATGAATTTAAAATGAGTGCCCTCATTAGGATTTGCTCCCAATACTCTTTGGGTTACTCATGTAAAGATAAATGAATTGACTACCCCAAAATAGATCATGAATAGCCATTAGGGCAGCTGATTTTCAACCTATTACTCAGTGTGATGGGAATTCTTAGAAATCCTAGTGCTGGCGTTTGGACTTGTTCATTGTAAAAGAAACTTAGAAAAATACCCAAGCCCCTTTTGTTCTCTTTTTTAATCTTTTCAATCGTGCCCCCACTACTTACTCCTTCCTCTGGAGCACTAAGAGGTTGGCCTCACCAAGGTTAGCCATTCTGATTAATTTGCTCTCACCCTTTTAGCATATGCATGTTTCTCAGAAAGTCTGTAATGATTCTGCCCATATGGGAAGGAAGATTACATCAGTTACAGATCTCCCCCCTGCTGTTCTTGGAGTCCAAAGTCCAAGTTTGTGGGTGTGTTTAGTCCTTAAAAGATTTTACAATATGGAACAAAAAGAACGAAAAACTCAGTTGCCTGGATAATTTAAGACCTCTTCACACCACTTGAGCTAAATACCCCAGTCTTGCAAAGCTGCTGTCTAGGGCAGTTAATTAAAATATTCACCTTTTTCAATCAGATTGCATTGAATACAATCTGGTTTAATTCTCATAGGAATTAATTTGGGGGAGGGGGAGTAAAAGATTATATTGCTGACCTGGGATTAGTTGTAAATATATAATTCCTCAATAAAATAAAGAGGAAATAATAAAGTATTACTTTAAGAATATTTCTACTATCTTTCAAGCAATCACTCATATTATTTAAGAAAAAAATCAATTTTATTTAAAGAGAAGAAATGATTGGCTATTGGGCTAATGTTTTTATGAAAAAATGCTTAGCTTCAGTACTGCTTTCAATTAGGTAATTTCATCAATAGTTTAATGTAGTAATAACACCTTGGTTCTATAAAATTTCCTCTGTGTGTGTGTTTGTGTGTGTGTGTGTTTGTGTGTGTGTGTGTTTGTGTGTGTGTGTTTGTGTGTATGTGTGTTTGTGTGTGTGTGTTTGTGTGTATCTGTGTGTGTGTTTGTGTGTATGTGTGTTTGTGTGTGTGTGTGTTTGTGTGTGTGTGTGTGTTGGGGGTGGGGTGAGTGGTTGAAATTTATTCTAAGTGTTTGGTGATCCTTACATTTAACTTCCCTGATTGCCACAATATGTAAACTATGTGCAGTTTGAACCACAATAAATCAAAAATCAATCCCTTTTTACAACTGTCTGGACAAAGACTTATTTCAACTCAGTTCAAATAAATCACATCTCTCCCCATTTAGCCTACCTTAGATATCTCAGCCTCTAACTGTACCCTGGCTATCACTTCTAAAACTGACCTTTTCATTTAATTCTTGTATCCATCTTTTGTTTTTAAGACAATTTCTTCCTTTTTAAGAGGTTCAATTTAATATTAATATTTAAAAATTTCACCTTCTATTGTAACCTGCTCTCCTTGCAGTCAAAGGACTTTGATTTGTGTCCAAGATCTTCCACTTGTTCATCTAACCTTGAACAAATCACTTGAACCCTCTGATCCATAGGTTCCTCTTCTGTAAATGAGAGAGTTGGAGTAGACGTCTTCTAAGGTATGGATCTTCAAGCTCTCAGTGGATTATTCTATGACTTAGTACATGTGCTAACCTTTTTTGTCATTGTTCATATTCATTTTATCCCTCCCTCCCTCTTCCCTCACCCCTTTCAGATCAGTTGGAAATAGAACTGACATTTATGTAAAGATTTAGATTTTGCAAAGTACTTGGCTTTCATTATCTTTATGAATTTATATCAGTAGAAACAGAGACTGAAAACTTTCACAAATACATGGAATGTCACCAAAAAAAGTAGTTTCTGAGTTGGAATTAGAGCTGATGCCTAAAACCCCAAAGTGAAATGTACAAACAACACGGCAAATTCCCACAGAGTAGCTAAAGGGATCATGCTTTCAGGGTCGGTGGTAGTGAAGTGAGTTGCAGATATATTTTGGAATCCCACACAGAGGGAGGAAAACATGTATTAGCAAGTTTGAAGAGGAGCTTGGAAAATTTTGGATATGCACCTAAAGATTTAGAAATTAACTTATCAGTACTTACTCTGTGTACACTATGACTTCAGAAAATTGCTCAGAGGCATGTAGACACAAAAGCAACTACCCACGTAATTCCCATTATCATCCACGAAGGAAATATTGCATCTATCTTGACTTTGTACCCACATTTTACAAACACTGTACATACACTTTTAATTACTCTGGAGAATCATTTGAAATGAATAAAAGTGTCTTTTGTGGGCTGTAGTTTCCTAAGTTTCAGGAAAATAGATTTTACAGCATCTGCCTTGTTTAGCTTTGTTGATTTTCCTCAGCACTGAATAATCTTGTTAGACCATAGGAATTCTCTTTGATCATGCCAGCACAAAAGGAATACTGTTGTTTGTTGTGTTTCTTCTCTTCTACTAATTAATTAATAATAGAGAAACCTCAGGACACAAATATCCTGGATGAGTATTAGAATGTATGACAGTAGAATGAGTGATTGTTCAAAAGCCAGCTCCAATGATCCAACTTCTGGAAACTTCCTTTTTGACAAGTAGGACTCTATCCCACCCTTTCACATCAGCCATGTAGCATGATTGTAAATAAAAGAAACTGATTCTTATTTGTAGATTGGGAAAATCAGCCTTGTTTCATTATAACAAGTATGTATGTGCAATAAAGTTACATTTGGCAAAGCTAAGTTGATGCATCAAGTAGTTTTAGTGGGATGCTGCCTTCCACATGCTTTTGAGGATATAAATATTTCCTGCTAATTTCAGTATGCCCCAGTCATTTCATTTCCTTTCTTCTTTGCTCCCTTCTTACTTTGCTCTCGTTAATGAACATGATGTGATGCTGGTGGTTGTGAGGATCAAGATTGGTGCGCTGGAGTAAACAGAGTAAATGACTCAGGGTAGTTTGGGGAGCCAGGATGCAACAGAGATAGAATGTTTCAAGTTCAAAGCACTCTTTTTGTATTTAAGGAGAGTGTAATGTTGAGGTTTCAAGATTAGCGATTTCGCCTGCCTAAATCCTATATTTTGTGTCACTAAAATGCTATGAAGCTTTGGACTTATTGCAAATTTACATGTGCCTCATTTATCTCATCTGTGAAATGGATAGAATTTTACTTTAGCTTTTTTGTCCCCCAGTGGGTTGGAACAGATGATATCATGATACTATGATTCTTAATAGATATATTCATTTTGTCCTAAATGAGAAATGATTAGGAAAAGCTCTGAAGGTTAATGTTGGCATGATAAGCCTTTCAAAAAACACCATTCTAATTCATTGTCATTATATATAGGAAGTTATTTAAGGTATTTAAGGTATTTAGTTTCAAATCATAAAAGAAAAAAATACAATGCCAAAATTCAACTGGCTATTGTGGCTGACAGGATATGTTAACCTTGCATGGTTCTCATTTTATTTTTTATATCAGTGAAATGAAATAAGGGTCACAAGAAAATCAAGGGAAAGGTCTTTATGCTCAATACTGAGTATCCTGGAAGACAGGTGCATTGTCAGGTAACGTAGCTCCCAGACTCATTGTAAATACATTGTCTTGACATTTATGAATTCACCCATATAGAATAACTCTAGTGGCTAGAATTGCCTGCTACAATTAAGCTATGTATCATTTAACAAGCCTCCTTCAGTGATGCAATTCATGCCAATGTTTTGGTAGCCAATGAAGTGTCAGCATTTTCCTTACCACCTTGCTTATTTTGCTAAGGTAGAAATTGCCTACAAGATGAAGTAAGTGCTATTCTTACAGGAATTATAAAATTAATCGACTGAAATTTTTCTTAAAAGATTCAGTCCCCAAAATAGGAAGACAGGGGACTTCTTTCATCCCCTCCAAAGAGGAAAAAAAAAGTATGCCATATATATGAGGTATAATTAGCATCATAGGATCATAAATCGAGAGTTGGAATATGTCTTAGAGGTCACCTAATCTAATTCATATCTTAAGGAAAGTGAGAATCAGAAAAGCTAAATGATTTTGCCCAAATGGTAGATTAAACAATATTATTTTACCCAATGTTAATTCCCATTGCTAATTTGAAAATATTGGCAGTCCAAGGATTAAGAAAACTCTGCTCCCGAGACAACAATTTTGAACACAGATCATCTAGCTAAGAAAATCAATTTTGGATCATAGATTGTGAGAGAGAAAGAACTTTATATACAATCTAGTACAATATTTCATTTTATAGAATAGGTTCTTCAAGGCTAAGTAACTTTACTCAAGATCATATATGGGTAGCTAGTATCAAAAGAGAGAATGGAGTATTAGTCTTCCAATGAAGGAAATCAACCTGAAAGCATGCTATCTGGGATGAGTTTTGGATTTTCATTGCTAGCCCTTGAGTAAATTTCAATTCTTATTTTACACATTAGTGAGGAACTATTTATTTACAATGATTTGTTTGGTTTTCTTCTTTTCATGTCACTTGCATCATATCCAAATCCTATTTCCACTTTAACATATTGTAGGGATCCAATAGGTTTGTCATGGCTATTGAAATTAATGAAAGATTTTATACTATAGGATATTTTAATATTATAATGGTAGTTTTAATCTAGTGAAATAATTATGACCCTCCATTTCCTTTAGAGTTTGTATGATTTTTTTTTGTCAACACTTAGCAGTAGGAAGTTATCATACTACTCTCTTAAGAATACTTTGGGGGACAGCTAGGTGGTGCAGTGAGTAGAGCACCAGCCCTGGATTCAGGAGGACCTGAGTTCAAATCTGGCCTCAGACACTTGACACACTAGCTGTGTGACCTTGGACAAGTCACTTAACCCCAATTGCCCTGCCTTCCCCCCTCCAAAAAAAATTTAAAAAAGAATACTTTATATTTCATTTAAAGTTGTTCAGTCATTCACTTTAGTGAAATTTCTAAACCTCTTCATCACATCCTTGGGGGTTTTATGTCTCAGTGTGTAGATGTTTTATGTGTCTATTTTTAAAAATGGGATATAATACCCAATTAGTTGCAACATTCCCATATGTTCCTATTAAGAGAAAGAACTTGAGAAAACTAGTATAATGACTTCTGTGTCTCCTATTCCAATTGTTCTGAATATTGGACCTGAATGAAATCATAGTAGGATGTGCTAAGTAATTTGATTAATTTTCATCCTTTAACCTTGGGGTTGTGATTATAAAAAACAAAATAAAACAAGTTAATCTAAACTGATTGATTAATTTTTTTAGAGTGAGCAATAAAATATATTTTTATAAAATTATTATTTTGAGGAATGCCAAACTGTAGGGAATGTTTTTTTTTTTTCTTTTAACAAATATAATGTTGGTTTTATCTTATGGCTAATGTGAATGTAAGAAAAGTTCTATTTAAGATAGGGTAATAGGTAACTTTTATAATTGATCTAGTGTGTTAGAAGGAAAAATCAAATGTCTAGCATAATAAATTGCTTTTCTTTAACATCGGTCAATGACTCAACAAGTATTTATTAAATGTGGTAGGCACTGAGGATCCACATACAAAGAGTGAAACAATCCCTACTAAAAGAGCACTTGCATTCCAATAAGAGATAGATACATTTATAAATATACACAGCATAAAGTGAATAAACACAAATATATGTAAAGTAGTTAAATATAAGTAGTTTGAAAACATTGGCAGTTGGAAGATTAAGAAAACTCTTTTCCCAGGAGAGATAAACTCTGTAATTCACCTCAGTGCATCATAGGGCCCCTCCCCGTTATCTCATTCCATCCCCCTTACCTAAAAGAGGAAGAAAAGAGATCATGATCCCCCCCCCCACCCAAAATAGAACAGAACTATAGGAGAATTCTTGATTAAAGTCTAACAACAAAAAACAAACATAAAAGCAAGTTTAGGTATTATCAGGGGCCATCTCAACAGTCACAAAATGACTTCTTCAGAAAGCTGTAATTGTTAACAAATCAGCACTCCTCCGTTACAGAGAAACAACACATTTTAGCTGACAAATAACTTAATCATAGAGATGAGACAGTTGCAAACCACTTGAAAATTTACTGTTAGCAAGCTTTGTTTTGTAGTCTCTCCTCTTAAACTCCAGGCTTTGTGTTTACTTTTCTATTTTAGGAGGCTCTTGGCAGTAGTTTTTATTTCTTGATCTTCTGAGAAAAATGAGGATACCATAAGGCCTGTGACTATTTGGGTAGTAAGAATTTAACTGTTTAGAAGGAGAATAGCATTTCAAAGCTATCTCCAAAAACCAGCCAAGAATTCAAAACAAGGGAAAATATATGCATATATGCATACATGCATATATGTATGTGTGCATGCATGCATATACATATATTTGTATAAATATGATTTGCAAAGGTAATAGTGCCTTTCCAGGTTAAGATTACTGAACCATTATCATTATCAAAAAACTACAAAATCTCCATGCAACAAACAGAAGAGGAGGGGTATGTCAGATCAGACATACATATACTTTTCTATTTTGTACAGAGTACAATTGATGGATGATAAAATGTCACCTTTATCAGAAAAGATGATGCTTGATAACCTACTTTCAATAAATGTCCAGTAAAGAGTGAGACTTCTTTTCTTATTGCCTTGCCAGATTCATTCCCTCCCCCGCTCCCCGCCCAATGTCATTTTAGGTCTCATTACAAGTCAAAATAATTTCTTCAAAAAGAGTCTGAATTTTACTTGGACAAAAAAGGAGGACAAAGCACCTCTGATAGAAGGCTAAAATGAAGGATAAAGACTAGACATGATCTTGTGAGCACATTTGCTGACAGCTTATAAAAAGAAGTAGCAAGCCCATATGACTCAGACAATTATCCCTTTCCTAACTTGCTTTCTTTCTGGATTTCCGCAAGTTTCACAAAGTTGAGACACTAAAGAAGATAAATGATGACTGAATGATATCAGGTGTCCTTCAGCATTCTCAGCAACACCCTGGGGTTCCATTTGTATTTTAGTCTATTCAGCAGTGAGGGGAGCTAGACTAAGCACTTATTAAATTTGTGCCGGTGTAATAATCATCATCTGCATAATCTCCCTTCTGGGACAAACATTTGTTAGCCAAATATCTTATCTTTTAAAAAAGTATTTATAAGTGAAGCCAACCAACTTTGAATGAAGCTGAAACCATAAGCTAATTTATCCCTGCATTTCTTATATACCAATGTTTGGAATTGCATTAGTCTGTGCCCGAACACCTCATAGAACTAAAAAGAAGAGCCATCACAAGTTTTTTCCCTTTCCAATATTTCTGTCTAAAAGTATTAAAATAGTAATGATAAACTACAAACTAAATACAATAAATACAGTGATAAATGACTGAGGGTCAAATCTCAAGCAATAATTCACTCAAGGGGATCTGCCAATATCATAAACCAGGAAAGAAAAGTGCAGTTATTTTTAGTTAGTAGAATTTTTAGGGTAAATTACTAAATTTCCCTCAACTCCTGGGGATCAATTCTTTCTCTAAGTCTATCCATCTCAAAAATTAGAGACAAACAAAAAAAAATCTACCATTCATCAGTCAAAGCAAACATAATCTTGAAAGTCCTTACTGCTTATAGATGATCACCACCTTCAAAAATAGTGTTTTATGACACAAGTGAAGATATATGTGTATTTTTAAAATTATAAATAATTACATGATAAAACAGAAAGCAACAAAGTTCTTTACTATCATCAGTTGGAAATGTTTTTAACCTTTTTCAAGCCTTTTGTCACACTTGACCTTTGGTTGAGCTGAGAGATAAGAAGCTACTGACTTTAATTATTTATAGTCAAGTACTAGGGGTGGAGAGATCCATCTATGAAGATATTAAGAGTTAACTGCCATTCTTCTCTCTAAAAAAATTTCAAATATTGTTGGTGACCTAATTCAGAATACTGTAGGATGCCTGATATTATTTGCTGATCATTTATGCTCTAAGGAAAAGATGGTGTGTGTCAAGAAGGCAGGATCTCAGGGGACAAGAGCCATTAGACTTGGGGGAGGGTGATATATCATTGTTCAGGCTCCCTTATCTCAATCAAATTAACTCAATCTGAGTAAAATAAATCAATACCATCAAATATTATTATCTCGCAGGAGGGGATGAGCCTTCTTTTCTCATTCCCAACTCCCATCCATGCTTTTGAAGTACACAGAAATTGTTCAAAACATTCATTCTTGCTATCAAAGACATTAGTTGTTAGATCTTCCTTACTTTCATGAAGAAGTTGCTACAGAGGACCCCAGCTAGAAGCAGCTAGGTGGCATAATGTATAGAACACTGGGCCTTGAGTTAGGAAGATCTGCGTTCAGATAGAGCCTCAGATACTTCCTAAGGGGCAACCCAATTAATTTCTGCTTGTGTCCATTTCCTCATCTGTAAAATAAAGATAATAAAGCCTACCTCTAAGTTGCAATGAGGATCAAATGAGATAATATTTGTTATATATTTTTAAAGCATACATAGTATAGTGTCTGGCACGTTAGTAAGCACTTAATAAATTGCTTATTTCTTTTCTTTCTTCCTCCTTGCTCGGAATTATTAACTTGGCCATACGGTTAGATCTATATTGCCTTCATTCTTTTTTTTAAGTTTTATTTTTTTTAATTAACAGGACTTTATTTCTCTCCCTCCAAACTCCACCCAGTTGATTTTTTAAAAGAAATTATAAACAAAATCCTTTTAACAAATATACAGTCAGTAAAATGAATTTCATCCTTTGTCATTTTCAAAGTCTCACTTTGCACCCTGAATCTACCACCACTCCCTTTGTAGGTGGATGCTTTATTTTATCAACTGTCTTCCAGAATCAAGCATAGTCATTACAGCTTTCAAAGTTGTTTGTATTACAGTGTTGTTTCTATATACACTGTTCTGATTCTGTTTATTTCATTCTTGATCAGCTAATTTCTTTAAAATGTCTTTATGCGATTGATATGATAGCATAAATTATTCTTCTAGTTCTATTTATTGAAATATGTTAGTTCATACAAACCTTTCCAACTCTCTCTAAAATTTGTTTCTTCTTTCACAGAATTTTCATGAACTCTTAGTAGAGAAAAAAATGCATCCATGTGGAAGTATGTTGTTGGATCATAGCATGTTCCTCTACCTCTGATTCAATTAAGGTATAATATATACCAATTGGTAATCTTTTTGCTCTGATTCATTGCTGGATTTATTAACTATTGGCACCATATTTGCAGTCAAATCAAAGAGAAATATTTATTAAGTGTTTACATTTGCTAAGCTCGAAGAATTCAAATACAAGGCAAAATATAGTCTCTGTCATCAAGGCACTTACATTCTAGAAAGGGAAGAAACACATCACCTAAATGGTAACTGAAAGGGAAACAGAGGGAGAATGGTTAAGGATGTCCAGGGTGTCAGAAGAACAGGCAAGAGAGGACTGTAGACATGCCTGGCCTGGGTGTATTCCTTAAAATGGAAGTTCAAGGAAGAACTAGACAATCCCTGTTCCAGACAACAACCAGAGGAATCAGAGAATTAGTCCACAAGGGTGGAGAAAGCACATCCCATGTGAGAAGTTCAGGGGTAAAGTGAACTTTCAGGGTCAGGATGCTTCTGTGGCATGGTTGAGAAAGTCCAGGGAGTTAGGAGTAGAGCAAGCAACGTTCTACACCAGACCACATCCTTACCTATTGGTTTGAAATTTTCACGTAATAGAAATTCTCACTGTAATTATTGTTTTGTTTTGTTTTTATTATGACAAAGCATTTGATTTGTGGAATGAAATGCAGCCTTAAAAGGTATTTTCTGATAAGGTGATACCTATGCTTATCTAAAGATAATAGAATATTTCTTAAAAAATGCAACAATAAAATACTATGTTTGAAAATATTTCTTGATCATTTACATGAAGTGAGGCACAAAACATGGAAATATTTGATTACCCTAAGAGGTTACTACTGTCATGAAGAATGTTGATCCATAAAGCAAAGCCAGAGGGGTTTCCTCTAGAGGAAATAATCCAAGTATTTGTTTGTGTATAATATTGTGTTGTATATATCAAACCCTAGGATACTGCATGTGCTCCTCAGTGAGATTCATAATCACTCAAAAGAATTTGGCCTAGGTGGAAAATAGAAGCAGATGAAGAATGTCTATTGTCCAGATTATAATAATCGGTTGGATGGATAGTACCTAGAATAGGTGTGCCAGTACATATACATACATACATACATACATACATACATACATACACACACACACACACACACACACACACACACATATATATATATATCTTGGACAGATAGAGCAGATCGTTAATGAACTGGGACAAGAACTGAAAAAGAAAAAAGTAAGAAACCTAGAAAATTTTGAAATACTTTCAATGATCCCTTTCTGAGGAATCAAAATAGGGATGGTTGGAACAGATTATGGCACAATAAGGAATTACAATTTGGGCCCACAAAGCTATGTGGAAGACATCATGAAAGAGATGTAGGATCAGAAAAGGAGGTGAGCTGATCATGGAGTAAGAGAGAGGGATAACAAATAGACTATCCAATGTGTCTTCATAATATCAAGAAATCTAGTGGAAGGCCTTGGCATATTTGACAACCTCTAGGAGATTATGAATTGATGGTAATCTTGAAGCCTGTTCTACTGTAACTTGTGTGCATGTGTATATGTAAGTGTGTGTGTGTGTGTGTGTGTGTGTGTGTGTGCACGCGCACGTGTGTATGTATTTCTGATCTATGCTAATCAGTGCATAGAGGCTAATCGTGGCTTCTCCAAAACAAAGGACTAAATCCAAGACCTTGCTCAGAAAGAGTCGGTCTTCTCAGCTACAGAACCCTTCCCTTTTCTCACCCTACTCACATTCTTCTGTTTGTTGACTACCTCACAAAGTTCACAATATCCAGGCAGCCCCAGTTATGTTTACCTATAATACTTAGCTATTTTCTCAGCATCTGCCTGATTGCTGAGGGTGCACTTCCTACTCACCATAGGCCACCCAATCAATACCGTATGAAACTGAAAGGGACTGCAAGTCTACTCCCCCAAAACTTGGCTCACCTAAATTATAAGTTCCTCAAATAAAATAAGAGTCCCTGGCTGCCCTTCTCCATTATGTATTGTTCCCTCTATTAAAATGTAAGTGTCTTGAATGCAGACAATAATTTACTTGCCTTTTGTATTTCTTACTTGCCAATTTTGGTCATTCTTTTAAAAAAGCTGATATAAGCATTTTTGCACACAGAGATCTTTTCCCTCATCTTTGATAGCTTTGATGCTGCTCTACCAGTGGTATAGCTGAATCTAACGGTAGGCACAATTTAGTAACTTTGGGAATAGTTTTATATCAATGATACACAGGTATGCCTATTTTCTGGAAGCCTCTCCAACATATTTTCCAAGACTGTGGGGAAGGTGGAACCTCAAATTTTCTTAATCTTCAAGTATCTAATTTTTAGTAATTTTGTACATTTTTTTCACAAAAGTCTTATTAGTTTTATTTTTTTCCCCTTGAAAACTGCCTGTTCAACATCCTTTGACAATCTATTGAAGAATGACTCTCAGCTATATGAATTTGAGTCAGTTGCTTTTATGTCTTGGATATGAGGTGTTTATTAGAGGAACTTGCTGTAAGGATTTTTCTCATTTATTTGTTTTCTTTTTAATTTAACTATATTGGATTTCTGTGCAAAATCTTTTAAATTTTATTTAATCAAATTTATCCATGCTGTATTGTGTGATTCTCCATATATTTAGTCATGAGCTCTTGCCTATATATAGATCCCAAAGATAATTTATTCCTTCTCTGTCTTAATTTATTTATGATTTGATCTTTTATCCCCAGGTAATGTATCCATCTGACACTTATGTAGTATGGAATGTTGGTCTAAACTTAATTTCTGCCAGACTAGTGTAAAATTTTCTCAGCAGATCTTTCAGTGAGTCCTTCCACTAGTAACCAGGTAATGTGTCTATTAAACATTATATTTCTGTATTTGTTTCTCTATGTTATATTACTCATCAATTTTGCTGACTGATTTCTCTTTTATAAATGGTCCTGCATTATTTGAATTATTATTGCTTTATATTACAGTTTGAAATCTGTTATTGATAGACCACCTTCCTTCTTTTTTTAAAAATTTTTTTTAAAAAAATTTGCCTTGAGATTCTTGACATTTTGTTCTTCCACGTAACTTTAATATTTTTTCTCCCTCTATATAATATTCTTCTGACAATTTAATTGGTATGAAATTGAATAAGAATATTGATTTTGGTAATACCACCTTTAAAAATGGATTTAAGTGGTATTGTGTATATATACATACACAAATATGCTCACATATATGTATAAATATATACATATATAGGCTTGGCTTACCCATATATAAACAATGTTTCTCTATTTATTTAGGCCTGTTTTTATTTCTTCAAGAGTGTTTTATATAGTTGGATTCTTATTCCTTGTTGAATCCTGGTAGATACAGTGCAAATATTGTATAGCTTCTAGAGTTATTTTGGATGGAATTTTTCTTTCTTTCTTTACTTATGCCCATTTCCTCTATTTTTTTTCCTTACTGCTACATCTAGTCAATGCTAAAACTATGATAAATAGTCATGGTGATAATGGCCATCTTTGCTTACCCTTGATCCTATCAGAAAGACTTATTTCTTTTCTCTATTACATATAGTTGCTCTTGGATTTACATAGATATTAATACCTATATTAAGGAAAAGTACATATATTCCTATGTTTCTAGTATTCTTAAGATAAATGAGTTCAGGATTTTGTCAAAAAGCCTTTTCAGATCTATTGATGTAATCAGAAGGTTTTTTATTATTCATATTATTGAAGTGAGATATTATATTTATAGTCTTTCTTATGAGAAGCCTACCTTGCATTCGTGGTATAACTCCAACCATCTCAGAGTGTATAATCTTTCAAATTTATTATTGTAGTCTACTCTCTAAGGTCACTTCTCCAAAAATCATTTACATAAGTCACTTGGATCCCCAAAGGGTGGTTGATGCCTTATCCCTTCAGGTATCAAGAGGTAACCTTTTTCACTGTACTTGTTATGTGTGTCTCACCACCATCATACTTTAAGCCTAAACTCTCTTCATGCATTCAGTGTATCTTTATGGGAGAGTACGCCTCAGGAATTTGGTGACAAATGTGTTATAGCAAATCTGATAAGTATATTACTCAGTCTCCCTCATCCTACACATCTAATCAGTTATCAGTTAATACATACAAATATATACAAAGTCCTTCAATACAAAGAAGTTTGAGAGGGAAGCCACTAACATTACATGTTTGGGAAAAGTGTCATCTAGAAGGTGGTGATTGAGTTTCATCTTAAAGAAAGAGAGGGTCTCTATGATGCTGAAAAAGATGAGAGTAAACCCATGTATGTGGATGTGAGATGGTTAATAAGAGTATAATGTGTGAGGAATCAAGAAGTCATTTTGGCTGCATTGCAGCATGCAGAAAGGAGAGTAGTGTCCAATGAGGCTGAAAAGAGATTGGGGAGGACCAGGTTGTATAGGGCTTTAAAAGTTAAACAGACAAATTTATATTTGATCTCATAGGCAGTAGAAGGCCTTCGGAATTAGTTGAGTAAAGGATTTACACAGTCAGATAGGTACTTAAGGAAAATTACTTAGACATCACTGTGTACGAAGGACTAATGTGGTGAGAGACAAGTCTGAGGGACCACTTAGGAGACTGTTATAATAAGCTCAGCTAAAAGTGATGAATGGCTTACCTAAACTAAGTGGTTATGTGAATGGAGAGGAATCAGAAGTGAGAGGTGTTGTAAAGGTAAAAGTTGTAAGCTCTGATAACTGATTAGATATGTAAGATGAGGGAGACTGAGTAATATACTTATCAGACTTTCTGTAAAACATTTCTCCCCAAATTCCTGAAGCATTCTTTCCCATAAAGATACACTGAAAGCATGGAGAGAGTTGCCTTAGGCTTAAAGCATGATGGTGCTGAGACACACATGACAAGTACAGTGAAATGGTAAACGCACAAGTCCTGGTTACTGGAAGGACATTCTTAATACTATAACTGGAACCCTCTGGTGCATGGGTTACACTCCTTCCTCCTTCCATGGGTTACACTACTTTCTCCTTCTGCTGACTCTAGCCATCTGACTCAGGTCAGGATCCTGATCATTTATAGGTAATGTTCAAATGAAAGGAGATTCTCATATTTCATTCAACAATTAACAAAAGATTTACTTAGCTCTGTCAAGAGAAGGATATTTAATAAGGATATGCATTAAAACACCCCAAACTGACTCAACTGAATGAAGCTTCCCTTGCTTCTAAAATTGTTCACAGTGAGTTAGGATACCATTCCCAAAATATGTCATTTCTTGGTGGTAAGGTCCTTAAGGTCTTTTAGAAGACCTTCCCTTATTTAAAATTAATTTAGAAGGCTGGTCAATTTGACCTAAAGTTTGTAAGAAAATTGTCACTAGTAGTTCTGAAGAGATAGGGAAAAAAGTAAAAATACAATTATAAAAACTACTAACACCTCCCTGAAGAAGTGACTAAATATAGAAAAAGAACATAAGAAATTCCAGGTTAACCTCCAACACCACTCAGCTTTTGGCTTGGAAAGATTAAATGGTCAGTTCCATGTGGTAGGTAGTGCCAAATCTTTTCAGTTCATAGTTCACAGTAAGTCTCTCATAGCACAGTAATAACACTGAGTCTAAGCAGCATTAAGCACATCTGAGTGAAAGCAAGGTGATTACTCTGCCTGAACAGCCACTCATTCTCATCACATGGAAAGGATAACTATCCTATCTAGTCTTCCCTGATACATCAGATAGGACTTTGGCCTGCATGGTTGTTGTGAGGTGCAAAATCTTTACCCCATTAGAAGACAATGAACGACTGCTGTCCTTCTTCTTTGGATGCTGGGTATACACTTTGTTTTGTTTGTTTCCAGAAAGTAAGCCACTGTTCAAAGACACTACACCTTATTCACTCAATCCCTCCTTGATTAGGAATTATACAAAAATCACTACATGTTTTACTGGCTAAAATGTAGAAGGACCAATAAATTCTAAATTACAGAAAGCAATGGATCAGTTCCCAGACTGGGCCCATAATGCTTCCTACCATCCACTGCCTCTGGTGTTCGTAATATTTTCTGCTACCCAACAAGGCCTGACTTTGCCCTCCTTTCCACTAATGATGGGGCAGGGAGTTGCCACAGATATGTGCTACCATTTCTGGTGCCTGACTCTTCCTTCTTTGGTGGGACAACCATTAACCACCTTTTGCCTCTCTAAGTTCTCTGGGCCAGAATGCCACTTCTCCTGCTAGTCTACAATGGTTGAAGAAATCGGGAAGTTGAGGAACTTATTATGAGATGTCTCATTCAACTACAAGGCATTCTGTCCAAACCAGACATAACTTGGTAAAACAACAATGTCGCTAGCAGCTGCTATGGGGGGTTGTAAGACCAATAACACCAGCACACAGGAGGACTGCTAGCATAGGGTCTTTGATATACTTTTCTGAGGAAAGGAACTTTAAGGGGTTAACAATCTTACTTTAATTAAACTTACATATATCATTCACTTAGTTCAGGGGAAAAAGTCAGCATCCTGAACTTCAGAGAAAATGCAAACAGAAATTACAAGCAGAAATCATGTAAACAGAGCAAATAACAAATCAGCAGACAGGGTTCTAGCTGTCTGACCAAGACATCCATAGTTATCAGAGAGAGAAGCACCAACATGTGGGTTTTCAAAGCCAGGGGGTGGCTCCTTAACAGCTACCCAGAGTCTTATCTGGCCAAATCACATGAACACTATTCCTGTGAGTAAGCCCCAAAGGAAAATGCTAACCTCAGAACATATATACCCTGTTAAGAGCCCTGGGGCTTAGCGCCTACTTAGCAAAAGGGTGTAGACTTGAGGTTTAGAATCTACTTAGCAAAAGAGTGTGGGAAAGATCTCTAATAACAACTACCACCACATCATATATATCGTTTCCAATCAAAGACTCTTGATTCAAACAAAGGCAAGACTCAAAGGCACTTGTTTGCTTTAGTGCTGAGAAGCACTCCAAAACAAAAGAGAACAAAAAGTCCCACTTTGTTTGCCATTACATTTGGGTTTCTGCCATTGGTCTTCTTTAATGAAGGAAATTCCTCCTCCTACAATTCAGCCTCCATTGAGGGACCTACAGTCTTCTGACATCTCAAATTTATAAGGCTATCACCAAGGCTAAGAAAGTCTAACTCCTGATCAGCCAGATATACAAAGAAAAATAGTCCTAAAGCAATGACTAAAAAGCAAAACCTGGAAATTTTTCTAGCCACTACATGTGCTTTATCTATCATGTTCATTAGTCATTTTTTTCAGGGTGAGAAAGACGTTTGGGGCCTTGAGCTCTTGAAAGAGGGAGGGAGGAGAGAGAAGAGGGATACTGCTAATAGCCAGGAGGCAAAGTCAAAGTTAGCTTTCTTTTTAAACCCTCAAACTTATGCAGCACCCTCTATCCATATGAAATCAGCATCAATGTAATTGCCACATTTGAACATATGACTATTTTTCAGGAGGTATCTGGGTTCCTAGAAAGAATCAAGTGAGTTCCTTTCAAGTTCTTTTCTATAATGGCACAAGGCTTCCCAATTTAACATGAAAAAAAAATCCTAAGAAATCCATTTTGTAAAAAAAAAAATAGACTATCTCCAAATTATAGCCTTAGGAGTTTGAGAGAAGACTCCAGGATGAGATCCTGGCCTAGACCTATCAGCTGGTGGGTCTGGTTACCACTATCATGACTCCACCTAATACAAGAAATTATACCCTTACAACCACCCACAGTTTGCTCTAGTTTTCTTCAGGGTATAGTTCTTAATAACATGGTAATATTCATATTGATCTTTCCTTGTTGAATGGCAACAGATAGTTGGTTCTCTAATTCTCAATGCATGGGGGTGGGGGTGGGAATGGGGAGCACCACAGAATAAACAAAAACAGTATCTCTAGAGTTATTACCAGGAGCACCACCAGAAGCCCAGAAGTCCATCTAGGCTTATCTGTCTTTCTTGTTCTTTCTTTCTTTCTTTCTTTCTTTCTTTCTTTCTTTCCCTTCCTCCTTCCTTCCTTCCTTCCTTTCTTCCTTCCTCCCTTCCTTCCTCCCTTCTTCCCTTTCTTCCTTCCTTCCTTTCTTCCTTCCTTCCTTTCTCTCTCTCTCTCTCTCTCTCTCTCTCTCTCTCTCTCTCTCTCTCTCTCTTTCTTTCTTTCCTTCTTTCTTTCTTTTCCATCCCCAGCTTCAATGAGATCTTCCTACTCTAATCCTGCATGATTGTGCTGATTATTATTCGGAGATGTGACTGACTCAGGCAAGTACTCTGGTGGTTTTATATTTGATAGTGGAATGAAATGAGATACCCCTAGCCCACTCAACACTTAAGGAAAAAAAAAGGTTTTAGGTAGCCATAGAGGGAGAAGGGTACTTAGAAGGATGTCCATCTAAGGTAGCTGAAGTTGGTTCAGCTGAGCCAAGTTCCCCTAATGTGCCTATGACCACGGTGGCCTGTCAGCCAAGCATCAGTGTACTTGTAGTTCTTTATTGTTGTTTATGCTCAGGCAACAAGGAAATTATATCAACAATATGAGCCATTAATCCTCTTAGCCAATCAAGTTTTGAAACAAGTTTTAAAAACAACAACAACAAAAATCTAGCTGTCATGCAAATTTGTGATGCAGCTCTGGTGAATGGTATGAAGTGACAATGGGGTTTATGATAAAGCAAAGTGCAACGTAGGAGGGTGTGAACAAATATTGTCAAAGATAGAGTTGTATGCAAATTCCTTCCCTTCACAGTCCATGCTGTGGGTGGTGAAACACATAAGCAGTGGGATATGCTTTCTGGTCAAAGGCACAGAGCCACTGGAAATCTGAGTTTACATAGGGTTTTCAGATAAAGAGCCTTCCTTGGCAACTAGGGCTCTGGGTTCTGGGAATATAGACTGCTAACAAAAGGAACAGTTTCTCAAAATGAATCAGGAAGGGGATCCATTATTAGGAAAGTAGAACTTTAAATAATTTTAACATCAGCAAACTTAGTGGAGAGTTTTTAGCAGTAATTTTTAAGTAGAACAGAGTGCATGCAGTTTAAATGTTAGGCACACCTGAGTTGTGTGACAGGAAATAGTCCTAGAAGAGTGAGACCATAGCCACCATTGGCTATTCACCAGCTCAACTTGCAGGAGATGGGGATTATTTAGAATATCATTTCCATCATACCCTCTTTGTCCATATTTGTATTTGTTGTGTCTCTCTTTATCTGGTTGGAAGTGTTGTCTCTGACTTGTCCAGTGATATTGTCCTCCTTATAATTATTAGAATACCACTCTACCTTCCCATTCCTTATATTTTCACCAGCATATATCATACTTGGAATGTTCACCCTCCCTCCTGCCCTCAGATCTACTTATCCAGTCCTAACCTCTGTGCTGACCTTTGATCTCACATCTCTAACTGCTGAATGAATATCCAAAAACTGGATTTCTTTTAGACATCTTAAACTCATCATGTCCTAAGCCTACTTCAATATTTTTCTCCCCTAAATTCTTGCCTTTTCCTAATATCCCTATCACTACTGACTATATCACCACCTAATCACCAAGGCTCCCACTCTAGATGTCACCCTAAACTCCTTGTTTTTTTCTCTCTCTCTGATCTATACCTAATCTGTTGCCAAGGCTCATCTATTTTATCTTTGTAACATCTTTAACTGATGCCTCTTCTCTCCTCTGACACTTGTAATTACCCTGATGCAGGCCCTCATCACCTCATACTTGGAGATAACTGACTGTTTTTTTTTTTTACTTTGCATAAGTCTTTCCACACTCTAATCTACCCTCCACCCAGCTGTCAAAAAAAAAAAATTTCCTATAGTTCAGATCTGAACATATCACCCTTCTAGTTAATAAGCTCCAGCAGGTCCTCCCCAATGTTACCAGTATCAAATGTAAAATATAAAACCCCTCTTCCAATCTTCTTACAATTTCTTGTTCCTCCCTCCTACCCCCTACCCTCAAACTGTGTACTGTATGTACTCTGCAATCCAGTGACTGGTCTCCTTCCACCTCACTACTCCTGGCATTTTTACTGGCTGTCCCCCATGTCTGGAATTCTTTCCTTATCATCTCCATCTTCTACCTTCTCTGGCTTCCTTTAAGTCTTAGATAAGATCCGTCTTGGTACAGAAAACCTTTCCTGATGTCCTTAAATTCTAGTCCTTCCCTCCTATTGGTCATTTCTAAATTATACTGTGCATAGCATGTTCATACAGTGCTTTAACTGTTGTCTCAACCAACAGATTATGAACACCTGGAGATCTAAAATTCAGCCTTTCCTGGTCCTGCTTAATGGTAGTGCCTTCTCTCTGAGATTATTTCCATTTTACCCTGTATCGATCTTATACATATATCATTGTTTGTATAAGATTTATCCTATTAGATTGCGACCTCCTTGAGTGCAGGGGCTATTTTTGCTTTTATTTGTATCCTCAGGGATAGGTAGTAACTAGAGTATGCTTAATAAAGAATTAAGCATAATAATAAAAAGTGCTCGATAAATGCTTTTTGACTGACCGATGACATGATCAATGAAGAAAAGAAGGAAAAATAGAGAAATTATTTCTTCCTATTCAAGAAACATTCCTTCAAGAGTCTAGTTAGACTCTCCTGAACTATAATTCTCCACTATTATACTGGTTCACCCCTTCATTGAACAACTGCTTGATTTTCTGCCCCTATTTTAAAGCCTCAATGTCCTACTCAGCTTGTTTAGTTAGACAATCACTCAATTTTCTTCTTGACCAAATTAAATGGTAGTTCACAACTGATAAAGGAATCATAAGATGTAGAGAATCTTGTTTCTATTTAAAAAAAAATGAAGAAGTCTGTTGGTTGAGCAAGGTAGAGGTGTAGAACAGTTCTCTCTTATAACCTTTCTCAGACAAGTCTGTTTTTTCTTCCCCATCTCAGCCATTCCATACGCATTAAGTATCAGTTCCTCTGATACAGAAGTTGTAAAACTTGCATATGTGTCACTGCTGAAGGGATGTGGCTTTGGACAGGCTTCCTGGCCAAGTACTTTTCCATTTCACGCTGTGGTTTGGAGAAGTGTAAATGACAACTGTGGCTATTGGAAAACAAATCATCAGATGTGCCCATAAGTTCTCAGCCCGTCTTTGATGTCAATATGACACACATAGCTTAGCATGAGGCAGATGATTGATCTCTTAAGTCCCCTCGATATTTTTAGCAGTGTACCTGCATCCATATTCTAAGGAGCTTGTTACAGGGGTTATGAAATCCCTTTTGAAAGAAGCAATTAGGGGATGTTAAATTCTAGGACTAAGAAAGGCTTTATTGTCAGAACACAGAATTAGTTGATGGGATCCCCGGATTTTATCTCATATTTTGTCTGGAATGTACCTCCTGATGAGTCATTTAACCCTCTTAGGAACCTTCATAAAACTGCCATAATTTATGCTTAATTAGAATTGTTGAACATTGAAGGTTCACCTACATTATATCACTGAAGTGCAAAGTAATATTACTGTAGGTAATTAGCAAGCTGAGTTATCCAAAAGACCACAACCCCTTCAATTCTCCAATAGGTTCAGCAACTATCACAGCTGCGGCTGATCATTAAGATAAAAGAAACCTAAACCTTAAGGGATGTATCCCATCAGCATCAGTGCCAGATTAGTTATGGGTAATAAGGCCGATGAGTAGGCAACACCACAGAAACCAGAAATAGACAAGCAAAGGATTACCTCCAAATAATAATTTCTTTTTGCTCTCCCCTAAATGTCTGTCTACTACCTACCTATCCATTTTTCTAACCATTAAATAGAGCAACAGAACTGACTTGTGAAAAAAAGCCAATTAGAGGAAAGGGGTGTAAAGGGAAAAAGGTGGGATGGAGGGAAAAGGTTAGCAACTCTTCAGAGTATTGTTAATTAAATGCTTAATTTTGCTAAATGTCATTTCATTAATGTGGCTTCAGATGGTATTGGACTCATTCTGTTCTCCTGAGGGTATTTTAAGAGAATCCATTTTACAATTTTTTTAAAGTGTCTTTCTATGTATACTTTGCTGTTTACATTAGAGGTGCTTTGGAGATCAAAGTCATGAATGTTAGCACTTTAAATTCTTTAAAATTGTAATCTAATGTCACTATCATGTTGCTTTATTAAAGAACAAACTGCTTTATATAAAATCATTGCAACAGACACTGTCTGTCCTACCAGCAACTGACATAAATGTTAAGTAATAGAAACTTCCCAAGAATCATTACGTTCTTTGTTAGAAAATGTTGAAGTTATCTTTCTTTTCTTTTTGGTGGGGGGAGGACTTCTAAGTGTTACTTATCCTGAGTTTGACTCAACGCATACCAGTTTCTGCTATAACCTTCTATATGATCTCTATGTCCCTACCAGGGGTGGGGAGCCTGTTGCCTCGAGGCCACATGTGGTCTTCCGGGTCCTTGAGTGTGCCCTTTTGACTGAGTCCAAGTGGTTCCCCACCCCTGTGCCTAGACTCTTCCACAATATAGTACATAAATTGTATGTTTCTTACATCCAGAGACATGATATTAATTATCTTTATGTTTCACTCATCTTCCAGCATAGTAATCAATCAATCAACACACATTTATGCTGTCACAGACATTTTGAGAGGAGTTAGGGATAGAAAGAAAGGAACGAAACAATCCTTGACTTCAAGGTGCTTATATTCTATATTCTGTAATAAAAGCACTAACAAGCACTTAATAAAGTTATTTTAATGAATGATACAACTGTGAACAAAATAAGCTATCTTAAACATCTTTTGGAAAGATTTGTTTTCCTTGTTTGCAAGGTTTGCAAAGATCAAACATTGTCTCATGTTTTCTCCACAATCATGCTGTGAGACAGATACTAAAATTATCAATATGTCTATTTTACAAATGAGGAAACTGAAGTTTGCAGAAATTAGTTACTTGTCTATAGTCACACAGCCCATAACTACCAATAAAAGCTTTAAACCCAGGTCTTTCCGGACTTTAGTTTCAGCATGTTTTCCCTAAAACCATGTATTATACCATGCTAATTCCCATCTTTCTCTCTATATATACATATATGTATGTATGTATACATGCAATTATGTACATGTGTACCTACACATATGTATGTACATATGATATATGCATGTATAAATGTATATATATATATATACATATATATATATATACACATATGAATTTACACACAGAGGGTATGTATGTGTGTGTGTTTCACAAAGGGAAGTGAAATCAAGGGCTACTGGATCTTTACCAATAAACTGATGGTAAGGTTTCTAATTGTCATTCTCATCAATTTCTGTTGTCATTAATCAAGAGAAGAAAATGAGTAGAATATTTTAAAACTCTAAATTACTGAAACCAGCAGGTATTCCAATTGGTACCAGAGACATATTTTATATCGTGGGAGCAGACCATTGGAGATACTTTAACCACTAACTTTCTTTTTGTTTTTTTCTCCTCCTTTTTGCAAATCAGGAAGAACAAGTTTTTGAAAAAAAAAGACACACTTTCACATAAGACAATATCTGTAAAATCAAGGCTGAGGAGGTAATGTAAGACAATTGATGTAAAAAAAATCTCTTTCAGGAGAAAATATCATCTGATGATTTTTTTCTCTTAAAAGCAAAAATAAAATAATAAATATAGTCATTTACTAACATGTTGAATTAAAATATCTGTAGGAGATATTGGAAGAAACCCATGAATCATTCTGAAATCACTTAAAAGAGATCATAGCACTGGGATGTAAACAATAAAGATAAATAAAAACAGATACTTTTGTAACACTTTAAGGTTGCTAAGCGCTTTATGTACAATATCTCATTTGATGCTCATAATCATTCTTTTTTAGGCACTACTGTTATGTCCTTATTTTATAAATGAGGAAACAAAGAATTTGCATGACATCTATAGTAATAGAGGGGAAAAACGTTTGCTTCAAATCTAGGTCTCTCCTTCACTCCACGTCCAGTATGCTTTCCACCACTGTGTTTATCACCATTTTGAATTGTTTAGATGTTGGTGGAATTGAGTAGTGTTGGGACAAAGAATATATGGAAAGCCTTTCCGATGTTTAGTCTATAATATTGTCCTATATGTACAAGAAACTCTCTTAATTTGTGCATCTGTTTTCCAGTTTGGAATGTTCACTATGAACCTTATCAATACACTAGTGTTTAGTTTTTAGTGAATTTTAGGGGTAGAGAGCCATTTGAAAAAGTAGGTGACAGCTTTGTGCTATTGTAGCTCCTTGCAGACCAGTTAAAATATCAGACTAATTTAGAAACCTTCACACTTAGCTTCTCTCAGTTCTATGCATTGTCTCCAGTTATGGTCAGCCTCTCATTAAAACAACTGAAAATGGATAGTTTTGCACAGTTCTTTCCTTCCCAAAAATACAGTGAGGTAAGTAAAGTATTATGACTTTCAATTTACTATGATTGAGGTTTTTTAATAACCCACTAGAGGGGGGGGAGGAGCATCCCCATATTAATCTTGAGTTCAGTATGAGAGAAGAAAATATATTGTCCTCTAGGACAGACTCTACTTTCAGGCTAGGCCAATTAGTGAAAATCTAATAAAGATTGAATTGAGCCAATGCCAGACAAAAACAGAAACAAACAGCAAAAAGCAACTAACATAATTAACAGAAAGATCCAAACCAGAAAATCTTTCTCATCTTCTCTAACCCCTACCTCCCATGTACTTGAGCTATTGGAAAGAAAAAATGGGGGCAGGGAAGGAATCTCCTTAGGGTGGTGGTGTGATACAGGGGAACTTGTGTTCCAAAGGAAAAACTACTCTGAAGTGATAGTGGAACAGTTCCCTGAGCAGATTCTTACCTTATCAGTGATTACTGAGAAAGCACTGTCTCCATCAGTCAATCACAGCCAGCTTAGCCTTCTCAGTGTCAATCATCAAGGCTTAGATTCAACAGCTATCAATCCTTCCTGAACTACCTCTACGCCATCAATCATTGATGCTCCACAACACAGATGCACAAGTAGCTGGCACATGGGGCATTTTTGGTTTATTTGTTTGTCCCCAAGGCTTACAGAAATGCTCTGTTAGCTTTGGACCTCTAAGGCTACATACCTATAAGATGTTATGTTTTGTTTTGTTGGTTTTCTCTTAAAGATACAAACTACCTGTACCTTAGGCCTCGGCTAAGTGTTGTCTTAGAATCATTGCCACCTCTTTCATAAGGAACGAAGGAAACAGGTGCTTCTATTAAGCACTCATTATGTGCCCAGCAGGTCTAAATACTTACAAATATGATTTCATTTGATCCTCACAACAACCTTGGAATACAGGTCCTATTTTACAGTTAAAGAAAATAAAGAAGACCAAGGTTAAGTGATTTGCTCAGGGTCGTACAGTTAGCAAGTGTCTGAGGTTGGATTTGAACTGAGTTCTTTGCTGACTCCAGGGCCAACACTTGATCCATTGTACTACCAGCTGCCTCATAAGGCCTTTTCTGACTCCTTTTCTTCATATTACCTTTTAATTGTTTTGTACGTGTTATTAATGAACTCAGCCATGAGCACATTATTTCCACCTAAGCTCTTTGAGGGCAGAATGTTTCTGTTTTTGTAGGTGTATTCCCAGAATATAGCACAATCCTCAGCACATAGTAACCACTCAATAAACAGTTGACGAATGGAGAAATGAGTCAGAAGCCTAGAGCTAGTTATAATACTCTTGTGTTTATTTTTTTTAATCATTCACAGCTTTATGTATTTCTTCTTACCTTTAACTGGTCCTTTAGGCAACAGTTGCTGGATTTTTCTTCTTTAACCCTCTTCACTATGGGTCTTCAGCCTTGATTCCTATCAGGACAAGGGGTGATGTAATTTTGCCTCCCTAGGCTATCTGCAGAGGTGCATTTTTCTAAAACTGTGCTAAACCCATGTACCTTTCTTCCTTGCTCCTTCCAAATATCACTGTGCTTGACCAAGAATATATAAAAATTGTTTGGAAGCTTTGTTACGTGTCAAGCAAGAGCCAACACAATTGGTTGGAGTGCGGAGGGAAAGCCAATGACTTTCCTGATGACATTCCTGTTGCCACAGCCAAGCCTTTTTTATCTTACCTAATTCATTGGGAAACTAAGAATTAGAGGAGTGAAATGATTTTCCCAGCAATATATTGCTAATTCCACGTAAATCCATGACTAGATCCCAGGTCTTGTAATTTCAAGAATGATCTTTCCATAATTGTGATCTTTACCCTTCTCTCACTTAGAGAAAGCAAAGTGGCAAAAGCGGGCATACTCATTGCTATGGGAATTTTTTAGATCTAGACTGAAGAGGGAAGAAAATGAGCAACTAAGTACCTTCACTTTATCAAGACCTCCTTGGCCTATACCTGTAGTATGTTCTACAGCATCATGTAGATATTTGAAGGAATAATGGTGATACTTGTTATTTATATACCATGTTATGGTGTACAAAGTACTTGCCCCCCATCAGCACCATGGATTAGTAGTGTAAGTATAATTGCCCATATGTGGAAACTGAGGTTCATAGAAATTCAGTGACTTGGTGGGGCGGAGCCAAGATGGCCACATGAAGGCAGCGTCTTACTGGAGCTCTCTTACAAGGTCTGTCAGATTCCTATAAAAAAGTGAATTTGAGCAGATTTGAGAGAGTCAGAAACCTCAAGCATTCTGCATGGGGCAAATTTCTGAGCCAGGAGAGTCTGAAAGGCCAAAGGCACGAATCTGTAGGCTCGGAGAGGGCTCGACGTGGGGAGCTGCTCCAGACCAAAGCGGAAGTGGCCAGTGGGGAAATCCACGTGGGAGACAGGCTGGGAGAAAGCTGGGCTCCTGAAACCGGTGGAGATCCCCAGGCCACCCAACACAGGATGGCAGTCTATGGAAGGGAGGAGAGGCAGCGCAACGCAACACCACCGGCTGGGAAAACACCTACTCCTGAGGCTTGCAGCCCGAAGGGATGAAACATGGATTCTCAAACTTCTGGGAAACATAATGGCCAGGTAAACGGCTCTAATCCCTCCCCTCCTCACCCAAAGAATTCCTCGGGGGAAAAAAAAGAACGCTGGAACAAAGCAGAAAGAAGTGGGGCTTCCGTGGTCAAATAGTAGAAGTTCATTAGTCCCAGAGGGGCAGAGTCGGCAGGGGTCAACACCGGGAGCCCAGATGTAATCTTGCTCCCCCAGGGGAAGTGCCAGAGATCAGCTCAAACAACAAACAGCTGAGACCATTGATGAAAAGCAACAGTCCTGGAGAACACCCATAGGGAGTGAGAAGGCAGGGAGCCAGACCCCTCCCCCACACCTGAGGAAACTGAAGGCTATAATTCTAGACTCACGATCCCCAGAATAAGAAAGTCTGGACAGAGAGCCCTGAGCCCCAAAGGCAGAATTTGTTCTAAAGCCAGGAAAAGGCAAACCAACAAACATGAAGAAAAACACAAAAAACCCGAGGACAATAGATTCTTTTTATGGAGACAGGCAGGATCAAAATACCAATATGGAAGAGTGCAGCAATGACATTGTAGATACATCAGATACCTCAAAAGATAATGTGAACTGGTCTCCAGCCCAAAAAGCATTGCTGGAAGAGCTAAAGGAGGATTTTAAAAACCAAATTAGAGAGGTAAAAGAAAACATGGAGAAAATGGAAAAGTCCCTAAAGAATAAGATTGGCGAAATGGCCATGGAGATTCAGAATCTAAATAGAGAAAATGACACCCTGAGAGGTAAAATCAACCAATTGAAAAAGGAGACTGAAAAGCAAAATGAAAACACTAACTCATTAAAAATTAGAGTTGAGCAAGTGGAAGCTAATGAATCTATGAGGCACCAAGAAGTAGTAAAGCAAAATGTTAAGAATGAAAAAATAGGGAAAAAAATGTGAAATATCTGATTGGGAAAACAACTGACCTGGAAAATAGATCCAGGAGAGACAATTTAAGAGTTATTGGTCTACCGGAAATCCACGAATAAAAAAGGAGCCTTGACAGTATCTTCAAAGAAATTATCAAAGACAACTGCCCAGAGGTCCTAGAACCAGAGGGCAAAATAGTCATTGAAAGAGTTCACCGATCACCCCCTGAAAGAGATACCAAACTGAAAACACCAAGAAATATTATAGCCAAATTTCAGAACTATAAACTCAAGGAGAAAATACTGCAAACAGCCAAAAAGAAGAAATTAACATATCATGGAATTACAGTCAGGATCACGCAGGATCTCTCAGCTTCCATATTAAAAGACAGGAGAAATTGGAATATGATATTCCAAAGGGCAAAGGAACTGGGACTACAACCAAGGATCAACTACGCAGCAAAACTAAGCATAATTTTTCAGGCTAGGAGATGGACATTCAATGAAATAAGGGAATTCCAAACCTTTCTGATGAAAAGGCCAGAACTCAATGGAAAATTTGATCTCCAAATACAAAACTCAAGAGAGACATAATAAGGTAACCAGGGGGAAAAACCCCACAAACCTTACTAACCAATAAGGGCAGGTTGTCTGCATCTTTATGTGGGATTATATCATATTATGTATGTTATATATATATATATATATACATACATACATATATACACATATATGTCAGTCTTGAGCATGGTACAGCTATTATGACAATTGAAAGGGATATACATAGATTGTGAATGCCTGTATAGAATAACTGATGTAAAGATAAAAAAAATAAGTAAGAGATATAAAGGGAGGGCTGTGATAGAAGAGGTAAGGAGGTAGTAGGAAAGGGTAAATTACACCAAATGAAGTGGCACAAAAACATATTATAGTAGAGGGAAAGAAGGGAGGGAGAAAAGCAGTATTTGAGCTTTACTGTCATCTGATCTGGTTCAAGAAGGTAATAACATACCCCGATAAGTTTAGAAATCTAACTTGTCCTACAGGAAGTAGGAGGGGAAGGGTGGAAAAAGGGAGGGGGGTGGTCAGAAGGGAGGGGAGAAGTAGCAAGTGGGAAGCAGTAAGATAAGGGAGCGGAATAAAGAGGGAGAGTAAACTGAGGAAGGCGGCGGTCAAAAGCAAAACTTTGTTGAGGAGGAGAAGGGGAAAGGGAGAAATAAAAGCATAAACAGGGGGAAATAGGATGGAGAAAAAGACACAGATAGAAATCATAACTCTGAATGTGAAGGGGATGAACACTCTCATAAAACAAATACATATTTGTTTTATGTACCATACCATATGTATGTATTATGTATTACATATTATGTAACATACCATAATCATACAATATGCTGTTTACAAGGAACACATTTGAAACAGGGGGATACACACAGGGTAAAGGTAAAAGGCTGGAGTAAAATATATTGTGCCTCAGCTAAAGTAAAAAAAGCAGGTGTAGCAATCCTAATCTCAGACAAAGCAAAAGTAAAGATATATTTAATTAAAAGAGATGAGGAAGGACATTGTATCCTGCTAAAAGACACCATAGACAATGAAGCAATATCATTGCTTAACATATATGCACCGAGTGGTAAGGCATACAAATTCTTAGAGGATAGGTTAAGGGAGTTAGAGGAAGAAACAGACAGCAAAACTATAATATTGGGAGACCTCAACCTCCCCCTTTCTGAACTTGATAAATCTAACCTCAAAATAAATAAGAAAAAAGTTAAGGAGGTAAACAGAATTTTAGAAAAGGCACATATGATAGACCTCTGGAGAAAACTGAATGGGGATAAAAAGGAATATACTTTTTTCTCAGCGGTACATGGCACATACTCAAAAATTGACCATGTACTAGGGAATAAAAACCTCACAATCGAGTGCAGAAAGGCAGAAGTAGTCACAGCACACTTTTCAGACCATGATGCAATAAGAATTATTTGTAAAAAAAACCATGGAAAAATAAGCTAAAAATTAATTGGAAAGTAAATAATCTAATTCTAAAGAATGAGCGCGCCAAAGAACAAATCAGAGAAACAATTAATAACTTCATTCAAGAGAATGACAACAATGAAACAACATACCAAAACTCAAGGGATGCAGCAAAAGCCGTTCTTAGGGGAAGTTTTATATCCCTAAGTGCTTACATGAATAAAATAGGGAAAGAGGAGATCAATGATATGGGCATATAGCTGAAAAAGCTAGAAAAAGAGCAAATTGAAAACCCCCAATTAAACACCAAATTAGAAATATTAAAAATCAAAGGAGAGATTAATAAAATTGAAACCAAGAAAACTCTTGAATTAATAAATAAAACAAAGAGCTGGTTTTATGAAAAAACCAATAAAATTGATAAACCTTTTGGCCAATTTGATTAAAAAAAAGAAAGAAGAAAATCAAATTACCAGTATCAAAAATGAAAAGGGTGAGTTCACCTCTAATGAAGAGGAAATCAAAACAATAATTAGGAATTATTTTGCCCAATTGTATGCCCATAAATTTGACAACCTTAGAGATATGGATGAATATCTACAAACACATAAACTGCCCAGGTTAACAGAAAAGGAAGTAAAATTTCTAAATAACCCCATCTCAGAAAAAGAAATTGAGCATGCCATCAATGAACTCCCTAGGAAAAAATCTCCAGGGCCAGATGGTTTTACATGTGAATTCTATCAAACATTTAAAGAACAACTAATTCCAATACTTTGTAGACTATTTGGCAAAATAGGTGAAGAAGGAGTCCTACCAAATTCTTTTTATGACACAAATATGGTACTAATACCCAAACCAGGCAGAGTCAAAACAGACCAAGAAAATTATAGACCAATTTCCCTAATGAATATTGATGTAAAAATTTTAAATAAAATATTAGCAATTAGATTGCAGCAACTCATCACGAGAATAATACACTATGACCAGGTAGCATGTATTCCAGGAATGCAAGGCTGGTTCAATATTAGGAAAACTATTAGCATAATTGACCATATCAACAACATATCTAGCAGAAAACATATGATCATCTCAATAGACGCAGAAAAAGCCTTTGACAAAGTACAACACCCATTCCTATTAAAAACACTAGAAAGCCTAGGAATAAATGGAACCTTCCTTAAAATTATAAATAGCATCTACCTAAAACCATCAACAATCATTATTTGTAATGGGGATAAGCTAGATACATTCCCAATAAGATCAGGGGTGAAACAAGGATGTTCATTATCACCCCTATTATTCAATTTAGGACTAGAAACGTTAGCTGTAGCAATAAGAGGAGAAAAAGAAATTGAAGGAATTAGATTAGGAAAAGAAGAAACTAAATTATCACTTTTTGCAGATGATATGATGATTTATTTAGAGAATCCTAGTGAATCAAGTAAAAAACTACTTGAAATAATAAACAACTTTAGCAAAGTTGCAGGATATAAAATAAACCCACATAAATCCTCAGCATTCCTATACATTACTGACAAAGCTCACCAGCAAGAGATAGAAAGAGAAATTCCATTCAAAGTTACTGTAGACACTATAAAATATTTGGGAGTCTATTTGCCAAGACAAACCCAGGGCCTATATGAACATAACTATGAAACACTTTTCACGCAAATAAAGTCAGATCTAAATAAATGGAAAAATATCAGTTGCTCATAGTTAGGCCGAGCTAATATAATAAAAATGTCAATTTTACCTAAATTAATCTATCTATTCAGTGCCATACCAATCGAACTACCAAAAAATTATTTTACTGAGCTGGACAAAATTATAACAAAATTCATCTGGAAAAACAAGAGGTCTAGAATATCTAGGGTATTAATGAAAAGAAATGCTAGAGAAGGTGGCCTAGCCATATCAGATATTAAACTGTACTACAGAGCAGCAGTCATCAAAACTACCTGGTACTGGATAAGAAACAGGGGTGTGGATCAGTGGAATAGGATAGGTACACAAGATGGAGAAGTCAACGACTATAGCAATCTACTCTTTGATAAACCCAAAGAGGTCAGCTTCTGGGCTAAGAATTCACTATTTCACAAAAAACTGCTGGGAAAATTGGAAAAGGGTAGGGCAGAAACTGGGCATAGACCAATATCTTACACCATATACCAGAATAAAGTCAAAATGGGTTCATGATTTAGGAGTAAAGGCTGATACTATAAGTAATTTGGGAAAGCAAGGAATAGTTTACTTATCAGATTTATGGAAAAGAAAAGAATTCATGACCCAACAAGAGAGCATTACAAAATGCAAAACAGATAATTTTGATTATGTTAAATTGAAATGTTTTTGTACAAAAAAAAGCCAATGCAACAAAAATTAGGAGGGAAGCAGAAAATTGGGAGAAAATCTTTGCAAACTAGTATCTCTGATAAAGGCCTCATTTCTAAAATATACAGGGAACTCAGCCAAATATATAGGAATACAGGCCATTTCCCAATTGAGAAATGGTCAAAGGATATGAACAGGCAGTTTTCAGAGGAAGAAATTAAAGCTATCTGTAGGCATATGAAAAAATGCTCTGGATCACTACTGATTAGAGAAATGCAAATCAAAACAACTCTTAGATACCACATCTCTCCTATATGATTGGCTAAAGTAACAAAGCAGGAGGATGATAAATGCTGGAGAGGATGTGGGAAAATTGGAACATTGTTACATTGCTGGTGGAGTTGTGAGATGATCCAGCCATTTTGGAGAGTAATTTGGAACTACGCCCAAAGAACCATAGGAATGTTCATACCCTTTGACCCAGCAATACCACTTCTAGGGTTGTATCCCAAAGAAATCACACAAGAGGGGAAGGGACTCATATGTACAAAGATATTTATAGCGGCTCTTTTTGTGGTAGCCAAGAATTGGAAATCAAAGGGATGCCCATCAATTGGGGAATGGCTGAACAAACTCTGGTATATGAAGGTAATGGAATACTATTGTGCCGTAAGAAATGGGGATGATACGGACTTCGTAACAACCTGGAAAAACCTACACGACATAATGCTGAGTGAGCGGAGCAGAGCCAGGAGAACATTGTACACAACCACAGATGTATGGATTCCGTGAGGACCAACCCTGACAGACTTCGCTCTTCTCAGCAACACAAGGTGCAAGGATAACTCCAAGGGACTCACGATGGAAAATGCTATCTACACCCAGAGAAAGAACTGTGAAGTTTGAATGCAGATTGAGGCACACTACATGCTCGCCTTTTTTTTTTTTGGTTCTGTTTCTTCTTTCTCATGATTCATTACATTGGACATAATTCTCCACAACTTGACTAGTGTATAAATTAATTCAATGTGAATTTATACATGGTAGTTATATGAGATTCCATGCTGTCTTGGGGAGTGAGGGAGGAGGGAGGGGAGAAAATCTGGAACTCAAAATTATGTAGAACCGTGTGTTGTAAACTAAAAATAAAAAAAAAATAAAAAAAAAATAAATTCAGTGACTTGCCTGAAGTCACATAGGTCTCCTGATGCATAGTAGAGCATTTTTTTCCACTATATCTCATTGCTTGATCTCTTTGTGAATTCTTATGAAACCATTCTCTAAAATTGGAGAAGGAATCATATTTTCTGTAGAAAAGTAGACAATAAAAGCGATTCAGCTTAATTTTATGAAGCATATCATGCTAATTTTGCTTTGGGGAGTTGTTAATGAAATAATTGTATCATTAAGACAGTGAATTATCCCTTATTAGGGTAACAACATTAGTGTCTTGTCAAAAGATTATCCAGATTTCTGCTGTTTCTGCACACCCCCTAAGTATATTGGAATATACTTTCCTGGACAAACTCTTAAAGGAGGCATTTTCACAATCAATAAAGAGTTGGAAATTTCAACAATTGTCCTTGCAGTTTTAACAAAATGTTTTCTTTTGAGTAATCCTAAATCTCTCCTTTTATTAAAATATATTGATTCAGAAATTATCTAAATCATTAACTTAATTGTGTGACCTTTGCAAATTACTTCCCCTCTCTGGGTTTCTATCAGTTCAATTTTTAAAACAGCAGAGTTGAGATTTCAAAGAACCAAGATGGCAGAGTAAGCAGTAAATTTCTGTAACTCTTCCATACTTACCTCTGAACAACCTCCAAACTCCAATAGTGCCCCAAAACAAATACTGGAACAGCAGAACCATCAAAAAGATGGGGTGAAGCAATCTTTTAGCCTGAGAAACTTGAAACATTAGCAAAAAAGGTCTGTATCATTCATGTAAAAGGAGAGAACAGTCCAGGACAGGACAGCAAGCTGTCAGCAAGCCCCACCTCAGCAAACCAGTAGGAGATCCTGAGCTCCAGTGCAGTGGAGCAAGCTAAATCCAACACCAGGCCCACTCCCTGCTGCCCCAGCCTCCCTCCCCCAAGTGCCTCAGTATAGCCTCTAGCAAACAGGCAGCCTCTAGCAGCCAGAACTCTAAGTGCTACAGCATAGCCCTGGGCAGGCAGGCAATTTCTGGGAGCCAGACAACCACTTGCTTCTATGTACCCCAGGAAAACAGAGAAACACCCAGCTGGCCTCAGCACATGCCAGACATAAGTACTAGGACCCTAACTCAGCACCAGGTCAGCCACCAAACCTCTAAGGCCTCCAGCAGTGCCAGCCACCCCCTCAGTGTAGCACCATAAATAAGGGTCTCATGTGGACCTTAGTGCAACATCAGTGCAGCATGAGGTAAACAGCCAGGGCTGCCTGCAACCCTTGGCACAAGAAGCCCAAGACACTGCCCCTTTGACCCCAGGAGCAGAGCTCAAATTTAGAAGAAAAAGGACAAAAAATGAGCAAAAAAAATTAAAAAAAATTAATCTGATCATAGATAGCTATTATGGTAACAGGAAAGACCAAGACACAAACTCAGAAGACGACAACAATGTCAAAACACCTATGGGCAACCCCCCACCCCCAACAAGAGATAGAGAGCATTACAAAATGTAAAATATATAATTTTGATCATATTAAATTTTTAAGCTTTTATATAAACAAAACCAATACAACCAAGAGCAGAAGGAAAGCAGAAAGCTGGAAAACAATCTTTATAGCAAGTGTCTCTGTTAAAGGCATCCTTTCTCAAATATATTGTATTCTCAAATACAATACACGCCATCCCCCAACTGAAAAACAGTCAAAGGATATGAAGTTTTTAGATGGAGAAATTGAAGCTATCTATAAGCATATGAAGAAGTGCTCTAAAACGTTTTGATTAAAGAAATGCAAATAAAAAAAAACTCTGATGCACTACTTCACACCTATCAGATTGGCTAATATGACAAAAAAGGAAAATAATAAATGTTGAAGAAGATGTGGGAAAATTGTGACACTAAAACTCTGTTGGTAGCATATGAACTGATTCAACTATTCTGGAGAGCAATTTGGAGCTATGCCCAAAGGGCAACCAAAGTGTGCAAACCCTTTTAACCAGTAATACCAGTACTAGGTCTATATCCCAAAGAGATCATAAAAAAAGGGAAAAAGACCTACATGTACAAAAATATTTATAGAAGCCCTTTTCATGCTGGCAAAATATTGGAAATTGAGGGGATACCCATCAAATTGGGGAATGCCTGAACAAACTGTGGTATGTGAATGAAATGGAATACTATTGTGCAATAAGAAATAACGAAAAGATAGATTTTAGAAAGAACCTGGAAGACTTGCACAAACTTTTAGAAAGAACCAGGAAAACATTGTACACATTATCGGCAACATTGTGTGATGACCAACTATGAATGACTCAGCTCTTAGCAATACTATGATACAAGACAAGTATAAAGGACTAAGGAAGGAAAATGCTATCCGCATCCAGATAAAGAGCTAATGAGCTCTGAATGCAGAATGAAGCATCCTTTTTTCTTACTTTATTCTTCTTTGTGTTTTTTTCTTTTGATTTGTTTCTTTTCCAACTATGACTAATATGGAAATGTGTTTTACATGATAGTACATATATAACATATATCCAATTCCTAGCATTTTAGGAAAAGGGAAGAGAAGAGAGGGAGGGAGAAAAATTTGGAACTAAAAATCTTGTAAAAATTAATGCTAAAAATTGTCTTGACATGTAATTGGGAAAAAAATAAAGTACTACTTAAAAATGACAGTATTACATGATTTCTCTAAGATACTTTCCAATTCCCACTAGGTCTTGCACATAAAAGTCTTCTCATGTTTGGTGTAATGATGAATTCCAGCTCAACATTCACTATTCTAACATTGCTATTTGTATCATAATTTAACTGTGTTCTTTTTTAATCAACTAGTAATAAGTGTTTAATTGTATTTACTTTCAATGTTTTAATAATATTAAGTATTGTGCCAGCCATGCAATTCCATCTGATTCCCCACATATGGACATTCCCTAGGTTAATCATAATCTTGCTTCAGGGTTAAAGTTCACCCAGGTGAAAAGTGCTGATGATTAAACTGCTCATTCACACATAAGTGAGTTTCCTCCTTTAAATTAAATTATAGTCAAAAGAACTTCTTGAAGTTGTTAGAAACTGCAAAAACAGAGACGGCATCAAGAACTAATCTTTTCTTCTCAGGGATTTTTTTTCACTATCCCTATTATCAAAAAAAAATCTGCTTTCAGCATAGGCTTCAGATGGCTATCATCTGAATCTTTCACATTCGGGCCTTGCACATTTTGCAAGCAATTTTGTTACTATAACTCTTCCCGAACCTAGTGAGCCTGGAGAAAATTGCAGACTTACTCCATGACACTTTTATGAGTCAGAATTATCACCTTTGTTTCTGGGTTGACCAAAATACTCAAACTAATCCCTCTGTCTAAAATTTATGCCAGAAGGCTTTCTGTATGAAGACTAGTCTAAATAGAGTTTTTTCCTAAAATAAGAAGAGAATGAAAATAATAAAGTGCAAATTGTGAGATTGACTGAAAAGGAGGGGCAGGGAGGAGTAAACCTGAGTATTTGCCTTGGGTGAACGACAGATTTTTAAGGACTATTGCTTTTTTGAAAATGCAACAAATTGGAATCAAGAGCAGATCATTCCTGTTGACTATTGATTAAATTGCCTTGGATATTTCACAGAAGCATGTGCATCAGTGGTAGTCAATGGAAATTTCTATTAAAATTCTTAAGGTACATTCATAATAACTTATTTTTAAAGAATAAATTATAGAATAATGATAGCATATGATTCCCCCTGTGCCTTAATGGATTTTCTCCAAAAAGCTGTCTGGCTAGAGCACTTGTCAGTAAGGTCTTATGGTTCTCAGGGAAGATCAAAGAATGCTTGCATAATGCATAAAGCATGTATGTTTATAATATATAGTAAACATTAAAATGGATGTGACTACAACACATTTAGTTTCTTAATATGGCTATGTAGTAGACTTTAAGTTAAACCATTTGGTGGAATTTTCACTTTTGATTTGAAACATTCTGGGCCTAAGTTTTGCCAAGCTGAACATTGTTTTTAATCTAACCGGATCACTTGATTCGTTGCATTGTAATGCCCTTTTTCATACTGTATTTTGACCTACAGCAAGACCTCACTCAATGAATAAGCAAGAAGGGGATTGAAGGATTCTCAATCAATTGACAGAATGCCATCAACTTCACAGTAATTTTCAATTCTTATGCATGACTCCCATGGCAGAGCATAAATATATTTATTGCAAAGATGTAATACACTTTTTGAAGTAAAATATATGAACAAAGTGAAAGCATATGAAGTCATTTAGTCAGGAAATTAATTTCCTTTTGTTCTTTCAAACACACACACCCAAACCTGACAGAAATTTCTTATGAATTACTAATGGGGGTTTAATCCTGACAAGGCTTTATTTGTTCAAGAAGCAAGTCCCAGCTCTGGTTCCTCAAAAAGCCAATTATCAGAAAATATTCTCTTCTGCTGCTGTCATTAAGAGACAGACACTGATGGCAGTTTAACTTGGTCTCTGAGCTGCTCTGGGGCCACAGCTGCTTACCAGGCAATCTAAGTACCACTCTAAAGCTCAGGCAAAGATTGACCTTGTGGTAATTGAGGTTATGAAAAGGCTCTTGTTCTCTGAAATCTTGAATGAACACCTCTCCCCATGGGACACAGCAGGCTACTCTGGGAGGGCAGGCCTGATGAACTATACAGAACCTTCTGCTTTGGGCTTTTCCGAGGTCAAATTGAGAAACAAATGTGAAGGATGGGGTGGAGAGAATGTAATAGAGTAGCATATTAGGCTGAAGTTATCAGTTCCTTGAATTATTTTCTCTTATTCATGGCTTCTCTTCTCTCTCCACAAAGAATTAAGCATGTGGATGCAAACCTGTCAGCACTTTGTCCTTAATGGGATGTAAAGGCTGCTCTCTTCCTGGTGCTTGGTCATCACTCAATAGAAGGGACAGATGCATGGAAGAATTTCAAAGGTATAAGAAGAAGAATGGTTTGCTAAAGTCACCAATGGTTTGTTGACTGACTTCTATAGCACTGGAATTTGCTACAGTGTTGAAAACTCTTCTGTCATCTGTCATGATCATCGTAGAGAGAATGAAGGAAGAGGCATTCAAGATGAATAGGGATATCTAGATCTGGTTTTCTGAATTGATATGTATCCCTAAGTATCTATGGATATATCTATAAATTTAGTAACATATTGATATTACATACTCACATATCTATATTGAGATGTTTCTATATAGATATAGCAAAATATACATAAATATCTGCGTATCTAATATAGATTTTCTATGTATAGATGTATCTATATATACATCTCTAGATAGACCTATGTGCCTATAGGTACATCTGTTTATCTATATCTTTGTCTATATAGTTAAAATACGTAAGTGTATCTTTAGGTGTACCTATGGATACATACATATATGTGTGTTAATACACTATATATCTATATATTTATCCATATGTGTATGTATAGCACATATATGTGTTTGTATTTACAGATGCATACTTATATATACATCTATACATAGAAATATCTAGTATATACTTAGATATATAGAAATTTATCTAATATTGCTACAAATATACCTGAGAATACCTATTATATAGGCATCTGATTATGTAAAGAGATAGATATGGCCTACTAATGTCCATTGATTTATCCCTCTATACTATATAGTTATAGCTACATAATATGCCTATATATTTTATAGACATATTTATTTATAATCATACATACATATTAGCTCTCTATAGAAATATTTCTATATAGAGACATAGATATGTAGAATGATATTTATATAGTTTCAATCTATATGTATTACATAGATATATTATGTGATCTATGTGTGTGTATATAGGCATATTATATATGTATGTATATACATGTGTGTGTATTTAAAGGTTTTAGCAATTAATTGAGCTAGCTACTGCTCATGCTCATGTAGTAGAAGCAATGTAAGAATGTTGTATGTGTATATTTACAGGTACATACATCTATATTTCAAGACTTAAATTTATGCGCTAAATAGTATGTATCATTTTAATGCCCTATTAATAAGATTATATTTGTATAATGTAAAGACCTTGGTCCCCTTGCCTCAACTGGGACATTTAAAAATATTTACACTAACTTTTTTTTTTTTGCTAGCATTCTACTAAATTCTGGGATAGGACATGACAAGACCTGTGATTTCCTTGGTATAGGGAACTCTAGATGTGGAATGCTCCTCTGTGAATGCTGAGCAGAGAGACATTGTCTGCATCATTCAGTGTTTGAAAGTTCCCTGGTGGCACTCTGAAGCTAAGTGACTTGTCTAGGGTAACAAATCAAGCAGGTATCAGAAACTGGACTTGAATTCAGATTTTTCTGACTCCAAGGCCAACTTTCATTTCAATACAGATACATTTCCATACAGAACTTTTCATTTTAAAATTTTCATTTATACATTGTTACCTCTTGAGGACTTAAGATAAAAAATAAAGTATTCACCACCTCTAGGAGCTTGCCTTTGAATAGGGAAAACATTATATACATAGATAGGTATATATACAACAGGCAGATAAAAATCATAAAGTAATTTCAGCAGTGCTAGAGACAGCGAAAAAGTCAGAAGAGTGACAAATAAGAAGCTCAGGAAAGACCTCTGGAAGGAGGTACTGGAGCTGTACTTTGAAGGAAGTTAGAATTCTTGGAGACAGAGTTGGGGAGAGAGGCATTCTAGGTTTGGGAATTAGCTTGTAAAAAAGGCATAGATAGGATGTCAAATACAGAAAATAGCAATTAGATGGAAACAGTAAGGTAATGATAGATCATGGAATGATTTCAGTTCAAAAGATGTGCAGTAAGCAGATTGTGAAAGACTTTAAATGCCAAATAGAATATTTTATATTTTATGCCAGAAGTAATAGCGAGCCATTGAATCTTTTAGAATAGAAAAACGGCAAAGAAAGTATTAGAATCTAGATCTCATCTTCATTTACAACACTTGTGAATGGGGGAAAACTTCCTGTTACTTGTTTGAACACATTAACCCATTTATAACTAAAATGTTTTTATGTTCAAATTTTGGATTTGGGGAATTTTGGACAATGTCCCAATTAGCCTATAAAATCTAGTGATAGTTCTTTTTCATATGAAGTTTCCCAAGGACTGGTGAAGTTGAGGCCTTTCTTCATTTTTAGTATTTATTAATTGCAACTTAAATGTAGTTTTAGGGCAAACTTTTCCATCTTGAAGTAGGCACATTCAAACAGGGCCAGCATAGTTATATTTTCTTTGCAGAAAATCCTATAGATGGTTCAAAGAGCATTCTGTTCTATCCATGGCCAACTCCAGTGTTGGGATTCTAAGGGATTCTAGAAAGAAAATGGAGCCAACCAGAAAAGAAACTTTTAGAATGTCATATAATTAAATTCTAAGGCTCATAAATTTATCACAACTAAGCTGAACAATTGAAATCCAGTCACTTGATTTTTATTCAAAGTGTTAAAAATAGTGTGATTTAAAGGAGAATGGTCATCCTTTGTGCCTTTGGCTATTAATTATGAATGTGATGGCACACCACTGACAAAACAGTTCTGTGGATCAAGGTAAATCAATCCTTCAAGGACCTGTAAATTTCGCCCCAGCAGGGACTACACATTGTATTCACTGTCTAACTTAGTAGTGGGTCTACAAGAGTTACTGTGGCCAGAATTCATTACTTCGCAGACAACCTGGTGATGACCTCTTTGAACTTAGCTGGAATAATACTCAGAAAACAGCTATGCAGTCAATCACAGGGCCCATTATTAAAGATTCTTCTAGCTTCATAGAATCTGAAAGAGCTTTTACTTATCTGACGAGTTCTACCAAGCTGGAAAAAATTTTAGCTACGGTCCCCAAGATTGACTGTATGCCTCTCTATGGTCTATAGTCAATGACTCATAATCATGCCTTGAGTCATTAGGATAGAACTATGATGGAGAAGAGTCAAGTTATACTATTGCAAGTGATACCAATTTGTGAGGTATTATTTTTCTGGATCCCTTTCCCTCTACATACACTTTTTTATTATGATATAGCTTTACTTTGGAAAGGTTTGACTTTTCAAAAGAGATTTGGATGTTGTTGTTAAAAAAGCCAAAATATAAATTAAAGCAAAATCTTTTTTGTGTTATGTTTAAGAAAATATATATAATATGTATATGTATATATGTGTGTGTTTGTGTGTCTATATGTATGTGTGTGTATACACACATATACAGTCACATACATACATACAGTGGCTTTGGCAATGAAGTCCAAGAATGATCTATTTTATTATCCTCAAACAAATTTTATGGGAAGTATCTATTGGCTAATAAAAAGAAAGACAAATAGCTCATATTTTATGTATGGATAATAAAATTAGATTAAATTGATATTAATTTTAATTGGGATAATTTTAGTTATGTTCTCTCTCCCTCTTTTCATTCTCCCTAAAGTCTAATATTAGTTTAATTTATGGAAGAAAAAACTCAGAGAATTAATAATTTATAGCAGGAAGGGAGTTTTAGTCATCCATCACTACTCCCTAATTTTAGGAATGAAGAATTGAAATGCAGAGAAATTAAGTGACTTGTCCAAGGTCACAAAATAAGCGGCTGAATTAGGATTCAAAATGAGAGCCTCTAAATCCAAATCTCACACTCAGGTTAGGAACCAATTATTATTTTCATTATTTTTGGCTCTACCATATGTTAATATATTTTATTAATGTTAAGATCTGAATAAATTAATTTAGTGGAATCATGCAAGCTTCCTTAAAATATAGAATAGCAAATAATAGGACCTTAGGACAATTAAAAAACATTTTATGGAATGTTTTATCAACTTATATGTCAGTTCTCATAATCACACATAAAATTACTATGAAACTTATGAGCCAATATCTGATATAAATAATATGTAGAGAGATTTGATGAAAAATTTGATAAGAACTTCAACTAAATAAATACAGACTTTAGTACTAGATAACATCAATTCAAATGTGAAAATATTAAGAGTAGTAAAAAAAATAAGTATTTTGGAAAACATAGTTCAGGTACAAAGTAACAAAAATATCAAATATTTGTGGACTGTACATAAGTTTGACAAATACCTATCACTAATAATTCCTCCCAGAAGAGAAGTAGGAGCAACTAGATAGGAAGAATAAAATGAAATAAATAATATTTTATTTTGATATATCAGAAATTACTGCATATTTATCCCGAATAATTTTCAAAACAGCTTTCTGTTTAATCAGACAACTGACTTGTTAAGATCAAAATCAATAGTAAATAGATGGGAGAATAAAAATGAGATGAAGGTATGGCATACAGTTGAAACTATGCAATTTAATTAACCTATTGGATAATGAGAAATACATTAAAAATATACATGCTTAGTCAGCTAAGGAAATTGAGCCAATTTAGCCAAACAATCCACATTTCAAGGAGACCAAAAGAACTTTGAGTCCAACACAGTGGCGAACACTTTATTTTGCCCCATAAAGAAATGTAACAAAACAAATTAGAATATCAAGTTAATTTATAACATTTGTTGTTGATAAAAATAAAGATTATAAGCTTCATGAAATAGGAAAGAGTAAAGCAGAGAAAATCAAATTTAAAGGAAATTCAGTTGGAGACTCAACTAAGTAAAGTTATCCTGGATGAACTTCAAGACAAATCAGGAAGACAACAAAAATATTTTCAAAAAAGGAAAGGATCTATACAAATGCTTATAACAAGTTCTATACACTATGAATGACAGATAAACTGCCACATTTAGATGATAATACTGAAGTAGCAGAAATGATGGTTAGATGTCTAATTGATTATTAACATCAATGGAAACATGAAAAAAGGAGATGTGTTTTCATGAAAGGTGTTTAGTACTGTCATGGAGGAGAATAAGCATAAAGCTTTGTTCAAAGATTAGATATTTATGTCCCTTAGAAGCTTCTGTTGAAATATGAAACTTGATTTTTTTTCTACTACATCGTGCTGCCACTTACTCATTAAGAGAACTGATCTATGCAAATCAATGCTAGAGTAAATTCTAATCTATAGTTAAATGTGATAAAATCATATCCCAGAATATGATCTCTTTATGTACTCATCTATATCTTTTAGGGAAAGGCAGTATGTGAGGAATAATAGATAGAATACTGGATGTGATAGATAGACTACCTGTGTTCAAATCTTGTTCTTGCCCTAGAACTTACCTAATAAGTGTCAGGCAGGTAGTGATTGTCACTGGTAAGGAGAGTTCCTTCAGTAAGTGCCATACCTTAACAAAATAAGAGATGATTTATGTACATTCTCTATACATCATTGTGTTCTTTCATAGATTTTTAAGCCTGTCAAAGACAGAAACTGCCTGTGATTTATTTTGTCTAGAGCTGCATGCAAAACAGCCTTAAGGAAGAAAGGCTGCTGATGATGATTATATGAGATAGGCCTTCACCAGTGTCTTCACAAGTTTGTTAAGTACAAAGCTTCCATGTCTCTTAAATGCCATTAAATGATTATTTTCTTAATTTAACCCCAGATGAACTTTATGGGAATTCATTTCATGTCATCTCATGAGGTCTTTAATGCATTTCAATAAGTGATAGTGTAACAACTTACAATCTGATTGCTGGCACATCAATAGAGTTCATCATGTTCCCCTGAGCAAAGTACGTTGTTTGATTCCAGCTGAGTAGAGAGGTATTGATGAAAAATAAGCTTTTTACGTGATATTCTGACTTGTTTGGGGCAATGCCTTATTGAAAGGGGGAAATTAAGGGACAGTGATTTTAATTGACAGTTTTTTTGTGTGTGTGTGACCCTGGGTGAGTCACTTCAACTCTATTTGACTCAATCTTCTCATCTGTAAAATAGGGATAATAATAGCAGCTATCTCTTTTGTGAGGATAAAACTAGATGATATGTACAAATCATTTCCAAATTTAAAGCAATATAAAAATGCTAGCTATTTTTAATTCTAGCTACTATTCCTTCCTTGAATTGTTAGCAGTGTGGGCTGACATATTAAAAAACTGTTAGTTGAATTAAATATAACAAAAATGAGGACAATATTATAAAACTAATGATACCATCTCCAAAGGACTATATTACATAACCAATTAAAAGTTTAAGATTCCTTTTGGAGGAACAAAAAGCAAATATTTAGAAAATATGTGGGGGAAAATTAGGAATATAAAGGCCCTTACAGTGACTTAACTTACAATATAAATTGCATGCCTTTAAAAACAATTTCATCTTTAAAAGAAAAAAAATAGAAAAGAAGATCTTTATAATAGACTGAATAAATAAAAAAAAGACCTAGAAGAAAATGAATATAATCCCAATACCTCAAATTACTAGGGGAAAACATCCTTAATTTCTAAGAAGTCCAGAAAACTTGATTTTTTTTTTGAAAATAGGGTAGATGATATTACTCTTTCATATACCATGATAAGAGCAGCCAGGTCACACAATGGTTAGTACATATGCTTAGGGCCTGGAGTGAGGAAGACCTGAATTTAAATCTAGCCTCATACACTTAATAGCTGTGAGACCCGGAGCAAGTCACTTAACTCTATTTGCCTCAGTTTTCTCATCATTAAAATGAGCTGGAGAACAAAATGGCAAACCACTCCAGGAACTTTGATAAGAAAACCCCAGACAGGGATCAGAAATAATTGAAATGGCTGAACAACAACAAATACCATGATAAGCTCCTAATGTACCTGATTTAAATAAAAAAAAGTCCCAATGTTAAATACATATATATATATGTGTGTGTGTGTGTGTGTGTGTGTGTGTGTGTGTGTGTGTGTGTGTGTGTGTGTGTGATATAATTAAAGGACATACTTTATAGTAAGACAAGGAGATTTTTTTTAGAAAAATAATTTATAGAGATTACAAAAGACAAAAAAGCCAATTTATTTTACATAAATTAAGTAAATTTTGCATGAAAAACAATTGTCCCTATGAAAATGTGATATAAAAATATTCCAGGAAATTGACATATATTTGACAAAGAGCCACCCCTTATAGATAAGAATTGATCAAAGAGTAAGAAAAATTATCTCAAAAGAAAAAAAATATTCACTACCAACAGCCATATGAAAAATGCTCCAAATTACTACTAATAAGGGGAGTACAATTGAAACAACTGAACATCACCTCATACCAATCAAATTTGTAAAGTTGATAAAAGATGGTAATAGTCAATGTTGGAAAGGCTGTAGGAAGTCTAACATACCAAAAACTATTGGTAGAATTGTGAAATGGTTCAACCATGCTGGAAAACAATTTGGAGAAAACTCACTAAAATGTTTTTGTACTTTGCCTGATTTTCTAAATTTTTTTTAAATTTTTTTTTCTGTATATATTTTATTTAATATTTTTGTTTTCAATATTGATTTCCACAAGATTTTGAGTTACAAATTTTCTTCCCATTTCTACCCTCCCCCCATTCCAAGATGGCATATGTTCAGATTGCCTCGTTCTCCAGTCAGCCCTCCCCTCTTTCACCCCATTCCACCCCCCATCTCCTTTCCCCTTACTTTCTTGTGGGGCAGGATAGATTTCTATGCCCTGTTCCCTATATATCTTGTTTCCCAGCTGCATGCAAAAAAATAATTTTTTTTAAGCATCTGCTTTTAAAACTTTAAGTTCCAAATTCTCTCCCCTCTTCCCTTCCCACCCACCCTCCTTAGGAAGGCAAGCAACATAGATCACACGTGTGTTATTATGCAAAACACTTCCACAATGCTCATATTGTAAAAGGCTAACTATATTTCCTTCCATCCTATCCTTCCCCCTTTATTCATTTTTCAAATGTGTTTGTTTTTGATTACCTCCTCCCCCTATCTGCTCTCCCTTCTATCATTCCCCTCTTTTTATCCCCTTCTCCTCACTTTCTTGTGGAGTAAGATACCCAGTTGAGTGTGTATGTTATTCTCTCCTCAGGTAGAATCCCATGAGAATAAGATTCACTCATTCCCCCTCACCTGCCCCCTCTTCCCTTCCAACAGAACTGCTTTTTTCTTGTCACTTTTATGTGAGATAATTTACCCCATTCTCTCTCTCCCTTTCTCCCTCTCTCAATATATTCCTCTCTCACCCCTTAAATTTATTTCATTTTTTAGATATCATACCTTCATATTCAACTCATCCTGTGCCCTCTGTCTATATTACCTTCAACTCCCCTAAGACTGAGGAAGGTTTCCTGAATTACCCACATCATCTTTCCATGTAGGAATGTAAACATGACAGTTCAACTTTAGTAAGTCCCATATGAATTCTCTTTCTTGTTTACCTTTTAATACTTCTCTTGATTCTTGTTTTTGAAAGTCAAATTCTCTATTCAGCTCTGGTCTTTTCATTGAGAAAGCTTGAAAGGCCTGTATTTTATTGAAAATCCATATTTTGCCTTGGAGCATGATACTCAGTTTTGCTGGGTAGGTGATTCTTGGTTTTAATCCTAGTTCCTTTGACCTCTGGAATATCATATTCCAAGCCCTTTGATCCATTAGTGTAGAAGCTGCTAGATCTTGTATCATCCTCATTCTGTTTCCACAATATTCAAATTGTTTCTTTCTGGCTACTTGCAGTACTTTCTCCTCATCCTGGAAACTCTGGAATTTGGCTACAATATTCCTACGCATTTTCTTTTTGGGACCTTTTTCAAGAGGGAATCGGTGGATTCTTTCAATTTCTACTTTACCTTCTGGTTCTAGAACATCAGGGAAGTTTTCCTTGATAATTTCTTGAAAGATGATGTCTTGGCTCTTTTTTTGATCATGGCTTTCATGTGGTCCAATAATTTTTAAATTATCTCTCCTGGATCTATTCTCCATGTCAGTAGTTTTTCCAATGAGATATTTCACATTGTCTTCCATTTTTCATTCCTTTGGTTCTGTTTTAAAATATCTTGATTTCTCATAAAGTCACTAGCTTCCACTTGCTCCAATCTTATTTTTAAGGTGGTATTTTCTTCAGTGGTCTTTTGGACGTCCTTTTCCATTTGGCTAATTCTGCCTTTCAATGCATTCTTCTTCTCATTGGCTTTTTGGAGCTCTTTTGCCATTTGGGTTAGTCTATTCTTTAAGATGTTATTTTCTTCAGTACTTTTTTGGGTCTCTTTTAGCAAGTCATTCACTTGTTTTTCATGGTTTTCTTCCATCACTCTCATTTCTCTTCCCGATTTTTTTTCTGCTTCTCTTACTTGCTTTTCCATATCCTTTTTGAGCTCTTCCATGGCCTGAGCCCAATTCATATCTTTCTTGGAGGCTTTTGATGTAGGCTCTTTGACTTTGTTGACTTCTTCTGGCTGTATGATTTGATTTTCTTTGTCACCAAAAATGGAATCTAGAGTTTGAGTCTGAGTTCATTTTTGCTGCCTGTTCATGTTCCCAGCCAACTATTTGACCCTTGATCTTGTAGAATAGAGAGTACTTTGTCCCAAGCTTTAGGGTCCAAGCACTGCTGTTTTCAGAGCTACTTCTACTCCACTGTCACTCCAGGCTCTGTCACAGCAGCACTCTTCCTCCCCCAAGAACTGTCAACCAGCACCACAATTCAGATCCAAGAAGGACACAGCAAGAGAATCTGCCTTTGTGCCCACAAAGTGTTCCTTGCATTCCCACTCTGATCCGCTGCTAGATTCCTACCACCTTGTGAGCCAGGGACTCGGGAAGCCGCTGATACTGGTGCTCTGGAGGCAGCCTCAGGAGCTTCCTGCTTCTACTACCACCACCCCTGCACGACCTCCTCCATCCCCAGAGCTGGCAGCCGACCACTCTGAACTGGATCCCGCAGTTTCCCCCTAACCTGCTCTTTGGCATTTGTGGGTTGAGAAGTCTGGTAACTGCCACAGATCACTGTTTCATGGCCCCAAGAACTCTTCTGACTGGTTGACTCTGGGTCTGGTCTGTCCTGGCGCAGTCCACACTGGGCTGCCCTCTGCTCTCAGTACTGTGCAATACACCCTTCCTGGTGACCATCCAGGCTCTCCTGGCCTGGAGATCTGTTTCCTTCTTGTATTTTGTAGGTTCTACAGCTATAGAATTTGTTCAGAGCCACTTTTACAGGTGTTTGGAGGGATTTGTGGGGGAGCTTAATCAAGTCCCTGCTTTCCGGCCACCATCTTGGTTCCACATGTTTTTGTACTTTGAAGCAGATATTTCACTACTGTACGTATATCTCATGGAAGTTAATGGGAGTAATAAAAAATATATGCATAGATGTGTGTGTTTGTGTGTGTGTGTGAGAGAGAGAGAGAGATTGAGATAGAGAGAGAGAGAGAGAGAGAGAGAGAGAGAGAGAGAGAGAGATTGAAAGATTGAGAGAGAGGGAGAGAGGGAAGGAGGGAGGGAAAGAGAGCATTCTATCCTTATCTCTATCTATTAAAATATTCAAATACTACTTTTTTGTAATAGCAAAAATCTAGGAAGCAAAATAAATATTATTAATAGAATAATGGCTAAAGAGTGGTGGCACATGAATGTAATAAAATAATGTTGCTTCTTTAGAAATGAAAAATAGGAATTCAGAGCAACATGGAAATATATATAATGAAGTGAAACAGAGCTAAGAATGTAGAGCCAGGTGAATAATATATACAATTACTATAATAGTGTAAATGAAAATAAGACTAAAATATTTCAGAAAGTATTTTAAATATAATGATTAGTCTTGGTTGCAGATGACTGATGATCAAATGTATTTCCTCACTCTTCATAGAGAGGTGTTGCATTCCAAGGGTGAAATGTACCATATGGTGATACATTGCACTAGTTGATTTTGCTTAACTTTATTATATTTTTTAAAGAGAGATTCCAGGGTATGAAGGTAGTGAGGAGACATTTTAGTACAATACCAAAAACCGTTAATGAAGTATTTTTTTGTACAACTCTTTTTTTTAATTAAGGTTTTTTATTTTTAGTTTACAACACTCAGTTCCGCGTGATCCTGAGTTCCAGATTTTCTTCCCCCCCAACCCAAGACAGCATGGAATCCGATATATCTTCTACATATAACTTCACATTAAACTTATTTACGCAATAGTGAAGTTGTAAAGAGGAATTATTACCAATGGAATGAATCGTGAGGAAGAAGAAACAAAACCAAAAAAAAAAAAGAGAAAAAAAAGGGAAAAAAAGAGAGCAAACAGTTTGTCTCACTCTGCCTTAATGAAGCATTTTAATGTAGTTTTCAATAAGTACTTCTTGAATACATACTAAGTGCTTGGGTTCATATGTCTTTGCATCTCTGATTGTGTTAAATAAGAAAATGACACATAATGTACAATAGTAGCTCACATTTATAAAGTATTTTTATGTTTGTGAAGCAATTTCCTCATTAAAACTTGTGAATACATTTAATATTTCTACTTAACAGAAGAGGGAGATTACTTTCAAATAAATCAAGTGACTTTATCCAAGGTCAAATATCTGAAAGTGTCAGAATAAGAATTCTTCCTGAATTCAAGTCCAGTGTACCTCACAGCACAATCTCCTTAGTTTTATATTGGTTGGAGGAGAGAGAGAGAGAGAGAGAGAGAGAGAGAGAGAGAGAGAGAGAGAGAGAAGAAATAGTCCAGGTAAGAACTACAGTCATGCTGCTGGTATGCAAATTAACTGGTACTACTCTAATTGATTACTTTTAGTTGATCTATGAAGATATATCTATCTATATATATGTACATATATATTTAAATTTATATGTATACATAGCGGATATCTTATTCATTTCTCTATGTCTTCTAGGGTCTGCCACATTATTTTTTTCTGGATCTAGATTTCATATCAGTGAGAAATGTCTGGGGAAGAAACTTCTTCCATGGATATATATATTCTGAAATGTTTAATCTTAGAAACTTGATCGGGAACACTAAGATATGAAATCACTTGCTTACAATCACAATATGCCAAGACTTGAATGCAAGTCTTCCAGACTCCAAGTTCATGCAGGCATCTACCTACTTTCCCATAATGATATGCTGAGATACATGGAGATCTATTTATACATCCATAAATCAAACTTATGATTTCATTGGTATAAGAAAACTGTCCTTCCTTCATGAAACATGCTCTATTTCTTTAGCATTCAAAACACTTCATAACCTAGCCCTCTTCTACCTTTGCAGACTTCTTACACCTTATTCCCTGATACTACAAGGACTCTTCAACTCTTTGACCCAGGGATAATGGCCTCCTGGACATTTCACGAACAAGACATTTCATCTCTTAGCTCCACATGTTTTCTCTGGTTATCCCCCATTCCTGGAACACTCTCCCTCCTCTGCTCTGACGACTGAACTTCCTGACTTTCTTTGAGTCCTAACTAAAATGCTAACTTATAGTCTTCCCCAGTGCCTTGTCTGTTAATTATTTCTTATCTATCCTGTACATAGCTCCTTTATTTATCTTGTATCTATTCATTTTCTTGATGTCTCTCCCATTAGATTGTAAACTGCTTGAGGCCAGGCACTCTTTTTGTATTCCCAGAACTTAGCACAGTGCCTAGCACATTACAGGTCCTTGGCAAATGCCTATTGATCCACTGATTGATCTATCAATGGAAATTAAACTCCTGTTCTACAGTTTAGAGCCCTAATTGCCTGGGGCTCTGATAAGTAAAAAGATTTTCACAGGGTCACATAACCAATAGTTTTCCTTGAACAGACATCTTTCACTCTCTGAGACTGCTCTCTATCTTCTATACCACAGCTGCCTCACATGCATACATACAATACAACTAACGATACATATATGTGTGCATATGCAGTAATATTCACATTCCTACATTGTCAGCATAAGTCATGTTCCACAGACATTGCCTACCTTTTTAAAAAAATTCATTCAACTATCTTCAGAAATCTTTTTCTTTTTACCTTTTCTTTGTTATTTTTATAACAAAATAGAAGCAAACCCATTTCTGTTTCCTCCCCTGATTTGCTATCAGTTTACACTCTAAAGTGCATTGCAGGAAATTATGAATGAAAAGATAATGCAGATGCTTTCAACTGTCTCGGTAAAACACGCACACTGCCAACATTTTTGTCACCAATAATTCTCCCATAAACATGGGTCTCTCCTCTCATTATGCAGGCTGTCATGCTTTATTGAACCACATAATTTCACCTAATTAAAATGAGCAGTATGAAGTTTCCTCCCCCACTCCTTTTTTCTTTAGTTGGACAATTGCCAGTAATTATGTTTGGAGTACCCTAAGTGGACACCATATTAAATATTCATTTCAATGCTTCTCTCTACAGTCAAATATAGCTCCTGCTGCTTTTCCTTTTTGCATATTAATATTCATTTTATTTATATAATACAGCCCTGTGAGTACTTTGTAAAATGACCAAGCTTGTTTTGACCAATAAAAGTGCTTCCTATTGACAGAGTTGGGTATGAAGCACTTGGCTACCAACAAGATGGAAAGATGATCCTCTACAAGTTGTCCTAAGGAATTTCTCATTCCTATAATCAACTCCTCTGCTACTTCTAGAAGTTTTTCCTTATGCAGTTTGTCACATCTGAAAACTTCCTTTTCTCTCTTTTTTCACCTTGGAGGTAGAACAGCAACAGTGACAAAGAGAAAACAAATGATTACCCTATAATCACATCAAACACACATGCTACAACTGATAACTGTTGACCAAACATCATTGTAGAGGAAAAAAAAGACAGACATAGATATGAGCCAGCAGGGGTAGCATTCAATCCATTTCCACAATGGTAGTACTTTGAAACAAGAGAGAGCTGATGAACAGTGCTTTGGGAGAACAAGGCAAGACAGTTTTCTTTTTAATGTGGAATTACTGGCATGTATCTTGTACATGTGTTTTCTTGTGTGTAAAAAACTGTGATTATACACAATTCAGCAAAGCCCTTTGAGGTGGCAAGGGTTAAAAAAATGAACATCACAAAAAAAGAAAAGCTGACTACCTCTTCTGCTGAAATCTTTTTTTTCTACTTAGTTATTCTTAGTAAAAACTTTGTAAAAAGAAAAAAAAATAGATCATAGCACCATCACTGATAACTGCCTCACAGGTATACCAGCAGTAAGACTTCACATACTACATGAGAAGTAATTAAAGCTGCAGGTTAGTTTCATATTAAAAGCCGATATTTGTGTGAAAGAGTGCTGCAATTTACCATATCAACACCTTCTAATTCCATTTGTTCACTTCCATTAGCAGGTCTTACCTTGTAGCTGAATTTCATTTTCAGATGACTTTAACAATCACACTGAATCCCATTTACACAGATGGATTAGGGAGTGGGAGAGAGAGAGAGACAGAGAGAGAGAAAGAGAGAGAGACAGAGAGAGAGAGAGAGAGAGAGAGAGAGAGAGAGAGAGAGAGAGAGAGAGAGAGAGAGACAGAGACAGACAGAGACAGACAGAAATAGAGACAGAGACACAGAGAGAGACAGACAGAAATAGAGAGAGACAGAGACAGACAGAAATAGAGACTGACAGACAGACAGACAGACATACAGAGACAGACAGAGAAAGAGAGCTTACAAATACCAGAAACCTGACATGAGTATAAACTGTCATCTGTTCCAAATGACAGGATGAGTGTGTGTGCTAAAATATTGAACTAGCTGGGCTCATGTCAGTGCCTGAGATAACTGACTTTCAGTCAGTGCTGTAACCTACTTTCAAATTTACATTTTATTGTAATTGTTAATTTTGATCCTCAATATGAACTTTCAGATGCCTGACTCTGAAGAATATGCAATTGATGTCATTTAAAAAATGCATTTTCTAGGGCACCAACCTTTTTCATTTCAGTTTTGTGTTTGATCAGTGCCCCAGGATGTTTTCAGGCAGTATAATTTGATCAATTGACCTCCATTTTGTTTGTTCTTGATTGAAAATCGATGATGTTTATGAGGAAGATAGTCAAAGTACACAATTGGGCAAGATGTGTCCAGTATATTTCACTGTTCTGGGGTTTGACAAAAGAAGCTATTTTAAAGAAGCAACAATAAAATCCATCAGTCACTCTTTGTAAGGTAAATAAGTACAGATGGACTTAGTGATTTATACTATTCAATGAAGGTAAAGTTTCTTACATCTGTAAATGAACCTTTTTTGTTGGTGTTGATGGTGTATTGTTATTGGATAACATGCCTACTGTTTTCACACCCTAATGCAAAGCAGATTTTAATGGTAGTTTTGAACAATCCCCAAAGTATTAGCTATTCAGTTTTTTTGTTGTTGTGTCTACTTCTGAAACTGCCAATGGCATAATGCTGAGATTAGTTATTTCCTGCTTCATCTGTTCCATAAAACAGCAAGAAACATGTTTTGTAACTGGCAAAATTACTTTGCTTTATGACAGCATGCTTACACTGTAATATTTGATTGCTTTGACAATGATAAAATTAATTTCCCATTGTTTGGGGGAGACCAATGCTCTATAAGCTATATGTCCCATATGGTTGTTACAGATTTATTAGTCCCCTGTGTTGAATCAGATCTAAACTCACAATTGTCTTTTGTAGAGCCTTAGTAATACTTTAATGGTGTTTAGACTTACTAAAATTAAGGTAAAGCACAAGAGAGACACCAATTTGACAGGAGTCTGCAGCAGACAAATAGTAAGTGCCAGAGAAGCAACATATTCATTTATTAATTTAACAAACATGCATTAAGTGCCCATTGTGTGAAGAATACTGAGCTTGGCATTGAGAGAGATAAAACTTTAGGTAAAATGCATATCCTCATGTCATGGAGTAGGAGGTAACATTGGAACAATAACAGCTCTAATGCATGGTTATAATGGGTTTCTGCAGAGCTTTTGATCTCTTCAGGGTGCCAAGGGGACCAGGAAAAAGTTCCCACCAGGGGAAACAGAGAAGTGAGACACTGGGAAATAAAAGTGTCTGGATCCTCTCTAAGAAAGAGAGGGCGGGGTAGTGTGACAAGATCTGGACATGGCTATATAGAGTTCTTGGTCACTTGTCCTTTTGTTGTACTGGAGAGATACTTCTAGCTTATGATGCTGGACACCTGGAGTATTATGAATTATGGATAACTATTTGGGAATGTGGGCCATTTGATGACTGCTACTGGAAGAAGGGGTACTGATCACCTTGCTGGCCAGTAATAGCTGGCTTGGGGATTGATACTATAGCTGTTACAGCCCAAGTGTCTGTATGCTCATGGCTGGGAGCAGAGGAGGAGGAGCTGAGGGTGTGACCAGCATTCCCCAAATATATACCACCCATATATCCAGACAGCTGAGATCAATGCAACTGGAGGTTAGTCTGAACAGCAGGGGTTGGCAGCTATTCAAAATCCTGTTGGCTAAGATGAAAGGAAAGTCAATTCTCTTCCACCTCCCTTGCCCTGCTTTCCCTTTGGTATAGTAGCTGATCCTGAGAAAGTTTCCAGACATGTAACCCCTTCCTTAGTCTTTCCCATGACCTATGGGGATTGGTGGTTCAAAACTACTCCTTTGACAACCCAAATCTCTGTTAGGGTAATAGAGAGATGTTAAGGAGCTGGTTTGAAGAGAGGGGCTTCATGAAGGAACATTCACATTTTTCTTTTTCTTTTTGTTATGTTTGATAAACGATGTTGATACTCTTGGTTGAGTGCCTATGTCATATAAATGTGAGAAGTCATTTAGCTCAGACAGACTAGAGATAGAGGTACAGACCAGAACGACAGAGTAGCTAGATAGATATAGCTTTCACTGAGCACCTACTGTGTGTCAAGTAATTGCTAAGTCCCAGGGATACAAAAACAACAAACAACAATGGTCCCTGAGCTCAAGAAGACTGCAGTCTAAGGAGGAGCATAATATAAAGAGGAGGTAAAAATTAAGGTGGAAGGGTAAGGTATCTCATGAGAAGGGGGAGCAGAAAGGAGACTGAGCTGGGAGGGAAGGGGGCAGTATGGCTGAGACTTCTAATGATATGGAAGTTCCAGATAAGAATAACCCATTATCAGCCTTAGGGTAGAGTCATATTAAAGGGGGCAAGATAGCCAGTTTGGAGGTAAAAAAAAAAAAACTGGAAGGTGAGTTAGGAGGGAAGCAAGTAGCATAAGGTGGTCTTCTGAAGACATGGAGGTAAATATTCCATCATAAGGAGTTATTGATATCATTGCCTAATTGACATAGTGAATTTTGAGGGGAAAAAAAGCTGCATTCAAAGACACTGGGCTCAGTAGTGTGGATGACAATAAGAAAAGTAGTCTAGGTGTTTTAGGCTGAACATCCTGTAATTAAGAAGGGGGTTACTATAGCCTTTGGGCAGGTGAACTAAAATAGCTGCGGGGCTGGGGATTCTAGGACAGCACCAAGTGGTGGACAACTGAAACACTGTACTGTCTTGGTAGATAATTAATATATGACAATGTTTATTTTTATATAGTCTTAAGGAAGATGGGCAGCTAGGTGGAGTCTTGTAAAGAGCAGTGAGCTTAGAATCAGAAAGACACATCTTCATGAGTTCGATTCTGACCTGACTGAATCACTTGCCCCTGTTTGCCTCAGTTTCCTCATCTATAAAATGAGCTGGAGAAGGAATTGGCAAACCACTCCAGTATAAAGATACTGCCAATAAATAAACAAACAAACAAACAAATAATTAAATGCCAATAAAACCCCAAAATGGGGTCACAAAGAGTTGGACATGACTAAACAGCAATAAGAACAACAAGGAAGATAATACACACGGTGACTCAGTATGCCACTACTATTGTACCCAAAATGTGTCATGGTATTCACACAAATAAAGTCAAACATGATCCATAAGTTTCTCACAATATAATGTGATAAGTTCAGTATAATGTTCAAGAGGATAAGTATAATATGAAATCCCATAAAATGCCTTTATTGGTTGTTCATGGAAGGATGTAGGAAGCATCAGAAAAAAATTGTTGGAGTAGAGAGGTACTCAAGTTGTGGTTCTAAAAAGAGACAGGAATGAAAGCAAGTTCAAGTGAGTTTAAGGGACAGCAAATGGTGCATTGGGGTGAGCACTAGATCTGGAGTCAGGAAGACCTGAATTCAAATCTGGCCTCAGATGTTTATTAGCTCTGTGATCCTGAACAAGTCACTTAACCTCTGTTTGCCTCAGTTTTCTCATTTGTAACCTGGAGATAATAATAGAACCTTACACCCAGGGTTATTATGAAGATCAAATGAGATAACTGCAAAGTGCTTAGTATAATGTCTGGCTTATAGTAAGTGCTGTATAAATTTTAGCTTATTTTGTTTGACAGGTAATAGCATGAGCAATGGCAGAAAAGCAGAAAAGTCTGGTGTGCATTTTGTGGACAAAAACTAGTCCGGTTTGGATGGGACATAAAGTATAAAGTGCAAAGAAGGAATGAGTATTAGATCAGGCAGAAAAGAAAGTGGGGCCAGATTTCTACAGTACAAGGCCTTATAGGACATTCAAAAATGGTGTGATATTTAATGGGTAGATGGTAGATTGAATCTAGGGATCTTTCTTTCTTCCTACCTTCCTTCATTCCTTCCTCCATCCCTTCCTTCTTTCTTCCCTTCCTTTTTTCCCTTCTTTCTCTCCTTCCTTTTCCTCCTTCCTCCTCCTCCTCTTCCTTCATCATCATCATCATCATCATCATAATCATCATTATCTTCTTCTTCTTCCTTCATAAGGAAGAATGCATTAACAAAGGTATGGATTACAGAAGATAATTTAACAGTCTTTCATTCTATTTTGATGCATAAAATTGGATATATTTGGGTACTTGATTTTGTAATTAGGTAAATCCAAAATTTATTGAAGCCCTTAACAAAAGCATAGTCTATGATAGGTCTTGCCAAATTGAAGTCTCACATGGAATATCCCATGAAATATTCTTTGTCTTGGTATAGCTCAACTTTTTTCCCTTTTTTTCTTTTTTAAACAGGGCAAAATACAGATGGTCAACTTATCAGATTTGCAGATGATGGAGAGCCAAAATGGTAGAGTAAAGGCAGGGACTCACCTGATCTTTCACAAATTCTCCTTCAAACAACATTAAAATTCTGCCTTAAAACAATTTTGAAGTGGCAGAACCAACAAAAGGACAGGATGAAAAGAGGTCTTACAACATTATTTTTATCACACAAATATGGTGCTGATACTTAAACTCAAAAGAACAAAAATACAAGGGAAAAACAAGCAAAAAACAAACAAATAAAACTATAGACCAATTTACATAATGAATATTTAAGCAAAAGTTTTAAACAAAATACTAACTAGGAGATTACAGAAATATATACAAAGATCCTATAGTATTAGCAGGTGAGATTTATACCAGGAATGAAGGGCTGGTTCAATATTAGGAAAACTATCAACATAATGGACCATATCAATATGAAAAACAATAAAAATCACATGATTATCTCAATAGAGACAGAAAATTTTTTTTAACAAAAAATCCTTATTTCCATTAAAAGACACACACTAGAAAGCAAAGTAATAAATGAAGCTTTCCTTAAAATGATATCTAGTTCTAAAACCACTAGCAAGCATTATCTGTAATCGGTATAAACTAGAAGCCTTCCCAATAAGATCAAGGGTGAAGCAAGGATGCCCATTATCACCACTATTTTTTTCAATAATGTACTAGAAATGCTAGCTATGGCAAAAAGAGAAGCAAAAGTAATAGAAGGAATTAGAATAGATAATGAGGAAACAAAGCTATTACTCTTTGGAGATGTTATTATATATTTGGAGGATCCTGGAGGATTAACTAAAAAAAGATTGAAATAACTAACAACTTTAGCAAAGTTGAATGATGTAAAAGCCCATATAAATAATCAGCATTTCTATATACTACCAACAAAGTAGAGAGCAATGAGAGAGATATTCAATTTAAAATAACTGCAGACAATATAAAATACTTGTAAGTCTATCAGCCAAGAGAAACCAAGGAATTATATGAATGTAATTATGAAACACTTTTCGCACAAATAAAGTGAAGTCTAAACAATTGGAGAAATATTAATTGCACATAGTAGGCTGAGCTAAAATAATAAAAATGATAATTCTACCTAAATTAATGTACTTATTCAGTGCCATAGCATATAACACAAAAATGTGGAGCTAGAAAAAAATAATAATAAGATTCATTGGGAAGAATAAAAAGTTTAGAATATTAAGGATGTCAATGAAAAAAAATGTAAAGGAAGGTATCACTACCATATCTCAAACTTTATTACAATGGTGTAATCATGAAAACAATCTGGTATTCCCTAAGAAATAGAGTGGTGATAAAGTGGAATAGACTAGGTAAACAATACAGTGTAATAAAGAAACAAAATAATCAGTGTTTGATAAAACCAAAGATCCTAGCTTTGGGGATAAGAACTCATTATTTGACAAAAACTGTTTGGAAAACTGTAAAGCAGTTTGCCAAAAACTATATAGAACTGTTATGGTGATTAGAGTGGGACTTTTTTTTTTTTTTTTACTGTTTTCTCTTTTGGAATGCTGAGGTAATCAAATACCTTTGATGAGTTTTGCCTTTCAAATGTAATGGCAAGCAGAGTGGATTTTTTTTTTGTTGTCTTTGTTTTGGAGTGCTTCTCAGCACTAAGGAATCTTTGATTGAATCAGAAGTCCTTGATGACCTGCTTATGTCAAGAGAAGGCCTAGTTCATATAGGTTTGAGTCACATGATTGTGATGCCCCCTTTCCCTGAACAGCGTATTTAAGCTCTGAGGTTGGCATTTTGTTTTGGGGCTCTACCCCACTGGAAGACTGTCATGTGATTTGACCAGACGAGACTCTGGGTAACTGACATGGAGGCCACCCCCCCCCAGCTTTGAAAACCCAGATGTTGGTGCTTCTCTCTCTGGTAACTATGTATGTATTGCTATGATCAGATAAAATCCTATTTGTTTATCTGTTTATATTTTCTGCCTATAATCTCTGTTTGTATTTGCTCTGAAGTTCAGGGTGCTAGCTTTTCCCCTTGAACTAAGTGAATGATATATGTATGTTTAATTAAAATGAGATTGTTAACCCCTTAAAGTTGCTTTCCTTAGAAGAGCAGATCAAAGAACCTGTGCTAGTAGTCCTCCTGTGTGCTGGTGTTACACAGCCACAGTAGCAGCAAGTAGCATTGCTGTTACAAGAACAACATGACTTAGACATTAAGGGTAATACCGGAAGCAAATTAGGAGAGCAAGGAATAGTTTACCTGTCAGATCTATGGATAAGGGTAGAATTCATGACAAAAAAAGAGACAGAGAGAATTATGGGATGTAAAATGGATAATTTTGATTATATTAACTTTAAAAAAACTACACTCACAAAGGAAAACAAAAAAAAACTGAGGGAAAACATTTTAGAGTAAGTTCCTCTGATAAAGGTTTTATTTCTCAAACAAATAAAAAGAGTCACATTTATAAGAATACAAGTTGTTTCCCAATTGGTAAATAGCCAAAGGATACAAACAGACAGTTTTCAGACAAAGAAATAAAATCTATGTATGGAAATATGAAAAAAATTCTGTAAGTCTCTGTTGATTAGAGAAATACATAAAAACAACTCTGAGGTATCATCTCATACTTACTGGATTGCCTAATATGACAGAAAAGGAAAATGACAAATGTTAGAGGACATGTGGGAAAATTGGGACACAAATGCACTGCTGGTGAAGTTGTAAACTGATCCAACCATTCTGGAGAGCAATTTGGAACTACGTACAAAAGGCTATCCAATTGTCCCATACTGTTGTCATACAGTACCAGATCTTAAACTATATTATAAGGCAGTAATTATCAAAACTATCTGGTATTGGCTAAGAAATAAAGAGGTAGATAAATGTAATGGAGTAGATATTCAATTTACAACAGCAAGTAAATATAGCAACCTTGTATTTGAAAAGTACAAAGGTTTAGGTTTTGGGGATAAGAATTCATTATTTGGCCAAATTAATTGGGAAAACAAGAAAGCAATCTGGCAGAAATTGGGCATGGACCGATATCTTAAACCACTTACCAAGATAAGATCAAAATGGGTGCATGACCTAGATGTAAAGAAAAATATCACAAGAAAATTTGAAAAACATGGAACATGTTACTTATCTGACTTTTGGATAGGTGAACAATTTATGAATAAATAAGAGATAGCACTGTGAGGTGTAAAATGGATAATATCAATTACATTAAATTAAAAAGGGGTTTTGTACAAATAAAACAAATGTAGCAAAGATTTTAAAAAGCAGAAAATTGGGGAAAATTTATAGAGAATTTTTCAGACAAATGTCTCATATCTCAAATATACAAAAAACTTTGTCAAATCTATAAGAATATGACTCATTTCCCAGTTGATAAATGGTCAAAGGGTATGAACAGGCAGTTTTCCAACAAAGAAATCAAAACAATTTGTAGTAATATAAAAAAATCTTTAAATCATTATTGATTAGAGAAATGTAAATTAATTAAAACAACCTTGAGATATCTTTTTATACATATCAGATTGGCTAAAATGATTGAAGGAGAAAGCAACACATGTTGGAAGGGATGTGGAAAAATTGAGACACTAATTCAACTGTTGGTGGAATTGTAAACTAATCTAACCTTTTTGGAGTGCAAATTAGAATTATGCCCAAAGAGTTATTAAACTTCCTATACAGTTTGATCCAGAAATATCACTACTATGCCTATTTCCAGAGATTATTAAGGAAAAAGGAAAGGAACCTATATGTTCTAAAATATTTATAGCCTTTCTCTTTGTGATCTCAAAGAAGTGGAAATTGTTGGGATGCCCTTCAATTGGGTAATGGCTGAACAAGTTGAGGTATATAAATGTAAGGGAATGCTACTGTTCTGTAAGAAATGATGAATTTGTTGATTTTAGGAAAAAAATTAAGCATGGATGAATTTGCACCAAATAATGAAAAGCAAAATGAGCAGAACCAAGTAAAGGTTGAATGCAGTAATGAGAATATTATTTTAAGAAGAACTTTGAGCCACTAAGTCATTTCGACTATTATAAATACCTAAAATTAACCACAAAGGACCTATGAAGGAAGATACTATCTGCATCCAGAGAAAGAACTGATAAAAAGAACCATATATAGAGTGATTTCACATGCACATATTTGTGTCTAATGGTGACCATCTTGGCGGGGAGAGAGAAGGGAAGAAAAAAAGTTACATGTTAACTTCTATAGTTAAAAGTAATAACAAATGGTATACAATAGAGTGACAAGTTCATGTATGATTTGATCTGCACTCAGACTACATTAGTTCTTTCTCTGGTGATTAGCACTTTTTAGGGTGAGTTCTTAGTCAGTGATTCACAGATGATCATTGTACAATATTGCTATTACTGTGTAAAATGTTCTCCTGATTCTGCTCACTTCACTTTTCATCAGTTGATGTAAGTCTTTCCAGGTTTTTCCTGAAAGAATCCAGATCATTATTTCTTATAGGACAATACTGTTCCATCACAATTATATATTACAACTTGTTCAGACATTCCTCATTTGGTGGGCATATCTTCAATTTCTAATTTTTGCCACGACAAAAAAAGTTGCTATAAATATTTTTGTATGTATAGGTCTCTTTTAATTTTTTTCTCTCTTTGGGATACAGACCTAGGCTAGAAAAATGAGTTAAATTTATGCTTGAATTTATTTTTTTTCATTTTTTTATTGAATATATTTAGTTTTCAGGATTGATTTTCACAAGAGTTTGAATTACAAATTTTCTCCCCATTCCTACCCTCCCCCCCACTCCTAGATGGCGTATATTCTGGTTGCCCTGTTCCTCAGTCAGCCCTCCCTTCTGTCACCCCACTCCCCTCCCGTCCCCTTTTCCCTTTCTTTCTTCTGGGCAAGATAAATTTGTACGCTGCACTGCCTGTGTATCTTATTTTCTAGTTGCATGCAAAAACTATTTTTTTTGTTTTTGAACATCTGTTTTTAAAACTTTGAGTTCCATATTCTCTCCCCTCTTCCCTTCCCAACCACCCTCCCTAAGAAGTCAAGCAATTGAACATAGGCCACATGCGTATCATTATGTATAACCCTTCCACAATACTCATGTTGTGAAAGACTCACTATATTTTGCTCCTTCCTAACCTATCCCCCTTTATTGAATTTTCTCCCTTGACCCTGTCCCCTTTCAAAAGTGTTTGTTTTTGATTACCTCCACCCACATCTGCCCTCCCTTCTATCATCACCCCTTTTTTTTATCTTCTTCTTCCTCCTTTTATCCTGTGGGGTAAGTTGCCCAATTGAGTATGTATGGTATTCCCTCCACAGGTCAAATCTGATGAGAGCAAGATTCACTCATTCCCCCTCACCTGACTTGTCTTCCTTTCCTACACAACTACTTTTTCTTGCCACTTTTATGTGAGATAATTTACCTCATTCTATCTCTCCCGATCTCCCTCTCTCAATATATTCCTCTCTCCTCCCTTAATTTTATTTCTTTTAGATATCTTCCCTTCATCTTCAACTCACCCCATGCCCTCTCTCTCTCTCTCTCGCTCTCTCTATTTATATATATATATATATACACATACATGTATACATACATACACACTCACATATACATATACATACATATATATATATATATATATATATATATATACATATAAATATTCCCTTCAGCTACCCTAATACTGAGGTCTCATGAATCATACACGTCATCTTTCCATGTAGGAATGTAAACAAAATAGTTCAACTTTAGTAAGTCCCTTGCAATTTCTTTTTGTGGATTACCTTTTCATGCTTCTCTTGATTCTTGTGTTTGAAAGTCAAATTTTCTATTCAGCTCTAGTCTTTTCACTGAGAAAGCTTAAAAGTCCTCTATTTTATTGAAAATCTATATTTTGTCCTGGAGAATGATACTCAATTTTGCTGGATAGGTGATTTTTGGTTTTAATCCTAGCTCCATTGACCTCTGGAAGATCATATTCCAAGCCCTTCGATCTCTTAATGTAGAAGCTGCTAGATCTTGGGTTTTTCTGATTGTGTTTCCACAATACTCAAATTGTTTCTTTCTGGCTACTTGCAGTATTTTCTCTTTGATCTGAGCGCTTTGGAATTTGGCAACAATATTCCTAGGAGATTTCTTTTAGGGATCTATTTGAGGGGGCGATCGGTGGATTCTTTCAGTTTCTATTTTGCCCTGTGGCTCTAGAATATCAGGGCAGTTCTCCTTGATAATTTCTTGAAAGATGATATCTAGGCTCTTTTTTTGATCATGGCTTTCAGGTAGTCCAATAATTTTTAAATTATCTCTCCTGGATCTATTTTCCAGGTCAGTGGTTTTTCCAATGAGATATTTCACATTGTCTTCCACTTTTTCATTCCTTTGTTTCTGTTTTATAATATCTTGATTTCTCATAAAGTTACTAGCTTCCACTTGCTCCAATCTAATTTTTAAGGTACTATTTTCTTCAGTGTTCTTTTGGACCTCCTTTTCCATTTGGCTAATTCTGCCTTTCAAGGCATTCTTCTCCTTATTGGCTTTTTGGAGCTCTTTTGCTACTTGAGTTAGTCTATTTTTTAAGGTTTTGTTTTCTTCAGTGTATTTTTCAGACATTGACTTGTTTTTCATGGTTTTCTCGCATCCTTCTTATTTCTCTTCCCAATTTTTCCTCTACTTCTCTAACTTGCTTTTCCAAATCCTTTTTGAGCTCTTCCATGGCCTGAGACCAGTTCATGTTTTTCTTGGAGGCTTTTGTTGTAGGCTCTTTGACTTTCTTGACTTCTTTAGGCTGTATTTTTTGGTCTTTTTTGTCACCAAAGTAAGATTCCAAAGTCTGAGACTGAATCTGGGTGCATTTTCCCTGCCTGGCCATATTCCCAACCAACTAACTTGACCCCTTGAGTTTTTCAGTGGGGTATGACTGCTTGTAGACTAAAGAGCTCTATGTTCCGAGCTTGGGGGGATGCGCCAGCTCTGCCACACTCCTCCTTCCCCAAGAACCCCCAACCCGGACTGGACTTAGATCTGTAGCAGGCTCTGATCCACCACTTAATTCCTCCCACCAGGTGGGCCTGGGCCTGGAAGCAACTGCAGCTGTAGTTCTGTAGCTGCCCCACCTCCGCTGCCCCCGGGGCAGTAGCCGAACCAGGAACTCCTTCCACTCGTGCAGCTATTCCCACTAACCTTCTCTGATGTCTTTGATGTTTGTGGGCTGAGAAGTCTGGTAACTGCTGCAGCTCACTGATTTAGGGCGTTAGGGCATGCTCCGATCAGCTCCTGGCTTGGTTGGTCCACACTGCCCATGTTGATCTCTGCTCTGCTCCACTCTGCTCCCAGCTCTATGCGGGGTAGACCTCATCTAGAGACCATCCAGGCTGTCCTGGGCTGGAGCCCTGCTTCCCTCTGCTCTTTTGTGGGTTCTGCAGTTATAAAGACATTATTTATAGGTTTTTGGAGGGACTCGGTGGGGAGCTCACGATACTCCCTGCTTTTCAGCCGCCATCTTGGCTCCGCCACTTATGCTTGAATTTAATAGGAAAAATGATAAAGTTCTACATTCAGATTAATATATTCAACTAAACAGGTAAAGAGTGGAGGAGGCAAGGCTAATGGAGTGTGTGGAAAATAAAATCTATTAGTTTTGTTGTAATGAAATGTTAATATGAGTCTACAGTGTTCTGTGGTGACCAAAAAATGGTTTCTCACTATTTAGGCTCCATTAAAAGAGTTATAATGTCTAACGAGGTGCTTTATCTTTGTGAGATCATATGAACATTTTGTTTAGCTCTGGGTGCCCCATTTTAGAAAGGGGATTAAATAACAGATTAGATTATGTTTAAAGGACAGGAGTAGAGACAATGATTATGAGAATCAGTGAAAGGAAGCAGGGATGTTTAGACTGGAGAAGAGAAAACACAGGGAAGCAAAGACAATTATCTTGAAGTATTTGAAGGTTTAGGTAGAAGGATGAGACTTGTTCTCTCATGGACTTGTGATGTGATCCCACAAGACATTGGTTCACATTGCTTTTAAGCTGAGGGAAGAACCCTAGGAAACATTGAAGAGGAGGATTATTTAATTGAGTGGTGGGATACTGCCTGGCTCTCTGCTGCCAGAGCCCTTCTGATCTTTATGGGTAGTCTTCTTTGTGGGATCCTCAGTGGATTAGCTTGTTTACAATGGAGAACCAGGAGAGTCATCAAAGCCTGAAGAATTGAGATTTATGTAAGAAGTGGAAATGTATAAGGGTGTGGCCAAAATGGCAGTGTAGCAGGAAGAAGCATAACAAATTCCTCACCTAAACTCATTCAAACAGATAAAGAAAATGAACTAGGCAGAACCCTAATCAGGAAATCCGAGGAAAAAATCACAATGAGTAATTTTTCCAACCCAGGTAAACAATGGGAGACACACAGAGAGAGGTTTTTGGACTCTATAGACCAGTCTGTCCAGGAGCACATCAGAGAGCCCTCAAACTCAAGGAAAGGGGTTCCAGATCCAGCACAGAGAGGCCTAAAACTGTGTAGCGTGCAAGAACAGGAGCCAATTGGCAACTCTTTAGGTCTCTACACAGTTCCAAGTTACAAATCCAGGGTAGACTGAGGAAGGAAATTTTGCCTAGGCTCTAGGGATTTCAATCTAGATCAAGGAGAGTACAGAGGCACTGTCCTATGTATTAAGCAACCAGCAATAGTGTGGCTTTGACTTTAGGAATGAAGCTGAATCTCAGTTCCAGCATCTTGCTCACTTAAAAGTTTGCAGAGGGGTAAACAGGGCAAGAAGCCCAGACCAAAATGAAGACTACACTCTTGCCACTCTGACCCCCAGAGCTTTCCAGCTAGCTCACAGGAACTACTTAGTTTAGAACCAATCTCTTGTTGCTTAGACCCAAGCACAGGTCAGAAATTTGCAAAGTTCAGACAAGAGGGGATCAGATCAAATTTTGCCCTAAATAAGACCTTTTTGTTAGTCCTGTTCTGGCATTCAATAGTTACTAGGCATTCCAGGAATTATACCAAATTCACATTGGCAATTAAAAACGCATGAGTGAATTTTCTGCAAATTGCATGGAGCTTAAACTTGCAATCACATGAACATTGAAAAGTCATCAAGACTCACTCCATAGTTTTGCCATCTTAGAATTTCCACATATAGTGATTTTTCAAGCAAAGAATGACATTTTGCCAGGAGAAAATTAAAAATAAAAAAGTTTGAGGAATATTACTATAAATAATAGAGCTTCTAGGTTGTGACCATAGCCCTCAGCAGGTTAACTAAGCAGAAGTAGTAGATGGGGAATAGGAAAGAGAAAACTGCTATATAAAACTTCGTAAAATCTTTGGCAAGTTGAAAGATATGGGTCATGTGACCAGTCAGATAACAGATTAGATATTTCATGTATATCATATCAACTCCAACCCTCAAAAAGAGAATGAATGAAAAAAGTTAGTATTTATTGAGCTCTTAATTTGTGCAAATCCATGCGTTAAGAGCTTGGGAAACTAAAAGAAAAATAGAGAGTCTCTCCTCTTAAGGAGCTCACATTCTAAGGGGGATGAAAACAAATGTAGGAGTTTCTATCCCAAGTCAGATGGAAATTTCCTATGGTTCTTAGACTGAGGCAGCAAAACAGATTATAATGCATCTTTTTTAGTATTTATCTACTGATAAATCCTTATCAATGCAAAGGACTTTGTGGCAAAAAATTTCTTACCTGAGTCTTCAATAGCTATGCCAAAGTGCTATGCTAGCACATAGTAGGCACTTAACAAATAAATGTTTATTCTCTTTCCCTTTCCCTCTGAGGATGCAAAGGCTGCAGCACCTGTAT